>NW_027256211.1:0-25325 GCF_045679555.1 Salvelinus alpinus
TGGGACAGTTTCCTTCAAGGTGTTTTTGGTTTGGGCTGTTCTGAGCCAGGGAGGCTGGGTTGAAGACACTTTGGCAGTAATACCAGCAGCTGTATTGTATTGTGATGCTGTGCCAGGCTATGCAGTAGATGCCTAGGCACCATTGTGTTATTGTTGTGGAGCCACGGGCTGCGTCCCATATTGCACCATATTTCATACATAGTGCAGTATGGGCCCTGGTCTAAAGTAGTGCACTATGTAGGGAATAGGGTTCTATAGGGCCCTGGTCTAAAGTAGTGCACTATGTAGGGAATAGGGTTATATAGGGCTCTGGTCTAAAGTAGTGCACTATATAGGGAATATGGTTCTATAGGGCCCTGGTCTAAAGTAGTGCACTATATAGGGAATAGGGTTATATAGGGCTCTGGTCTAAAGTAGTGCACTATATAGGGAATAGGGTTCTATAGGGCCCTGGTCTAAAGTAGTGCACTATGTAGGGAATAGGGTTCTATAGGGTCCTGGTCTAAAGTAGTGCACTATATAGGGAATAGGGTTCTATAGGGCCCTGGTCTAAAGTAGTGCACTATATAGGGAATAGGGTTCTATAGGGTCCTGTTCAAAACTAGTGCACTATATAGGGAATAGGGTTCTATAGGGCCCTGGTCTAAAGTAGTGCACTATATAGGGAATAGGGTTCTATAGGGTCCTGGTCAAAACTAGTGCACTATATAGGGAATAGGGTTCTATAGGGCCCTGGTCTAAAGTAGTGCACTATATAGGGAATAGGGTTCTATAGGGGCCTGGTCTCAGGTAGTGCACTATATAGGGAATAGGGTTCTATAGGGTCCTGGTCAAAACTAGTGCACTATATAGGGAATAGGGTTCTATAGGGCCCTGGTCTAATGTAGTGCACTATATAGGGAATACGGTTCTATAGGGTCCTGGTCTAAAGTAGTGCACAGTCCTCTGGGTCTGTGTCCCAGTCCTCTGGTCCTCTGGGTCTGTGTCTCAGTCCTCTGGGTCCCAGTCCTCTGGGTCTGTGTCTCAGTCCTCTGGGTCTGTGTCTCAGTTCTCTGGTCCTCTGGGTCTGTGTCCCAGTCCTCTGGGTCTGTATCCCAGTCCTCTGGGTCTGTATCCCAGTCCTCTGGGTCTGTGTCCCAGTCCTCTGGTCCTCTGGGTCTGTGTCCCAGTCATCTGGTCCTCTGGGTCTGTGTCCCAGTCCTCTGGGTCTTTGTCCTAGTCCTCTGGGTCCCAGTCCTCTGGGTCTGTGTCTCAGTCCTCTGGGTCTGTGTCCTGGTCCTCTGGTCCTCTGGGTCTGTGGCCCAGTCCTCTGGGTCTGTGGCCCAGTCCTCTGGGTCTCTGGGTCTGTGTCCCAGTCCTCTGGTTCTCTGGGTCTGTGTTCCAGTCCTCTGGGTCTGTGTTCCAGTCCTCTGGGTCTGTGTCCCAGTCCTCTGGTTCTCTGGGTCTGTGTCCCAGTCCTCTGGTTCTCTGGGTCTGTGTCCCAGTCCTCTGGTCCTCTGGGTCTGTGTTCCAGTCCTCTGGTTCTCTGGGTCTGTGTCCCAGTCCTCTGGTTCTCTGGGTCTGTGTTCCAGTCCTCTGGGTCTTTGTCCCAGGATGTATTAATGGTCAGACCTGGACCACCCATTAGGAACGCCGGTCGATCTGGGAATAGCCACTCCCATGTGCGCGCGCACACACACACACACACACACACACACACACACACACACACACACACACACACACACACACACACACACACACACACACACACACACACACACACACACACACACACACACACACACAGCTGGTGTATCGGGGAATAGCCATAATAGCAGCCAGTGATCAATGCCAGACTAGCGTGTGAAGAGGGAGTAAGATAGACCTAGTCCAACGTCAGCCCTCGCTAATCAATGACTATTCATTTACACCAACCACACTGAGCATTATCCTGCTGTATTCATTAGAGACACAGCAGCAGAGTGCTGGTGTATCGGGGAGTAAGATAGACCTAGTCCAACGTCAGCCCTCGCTAATCAATGACTATTCATTTCCACCAACCACATTTCCACAAATAGGACACTTAATATTGTGTGATTGGATAATTACCAGCCCCTGTTCTGGACCCTCCAAATGCTCTCTAGCAAACTTCAGACGGGCCTGGACATGTACTGGCTTAAGCAGGGGGACACGTCTGGCACTGCAGGATTTGAGTCCCTGGCGGCGTAGTGTGTTACTGATGGTAGGCTTTGTTACTTTGGTCCCAGCTCTCTGCAGGTCATTCACTAGGTCCCCCCGTGTGGTTCTGGGATTTTTGCTCACCGTTCTTGTGATCATTTTGACCCCACGGGGTGAGATCTTGCGTGGAGCCCCAGATCGAGGGAGATTATCAGTGGTCTTGTATGTCTTCCATTTCCTAATAATTTCTCCCACAGTTGATTTCTTCAAACCAAGCTGCTTACCTATTGCGGATTCAGTCTTCCCAGCCTGGTGCAGGTCTACAATTTTGTTTCTGGTGTCCTTTGACAGCTCTTTGGTCTTGGCCATAGTGGAGTTTGGAGTGTGACTGTTTGAGGTTGTGGACAGGTGTCTTTTATACTGATAACAAGTTCAAACAGGTGCCATTAATACAGGTAACGAGTGGAGGACAGAGGAGCCTCTTAAAGAAGAAGTTACAGGTCTGTGAGAGCCAGAAATCTTGCTTGTTTGTAGGTGACCAAATACTTATTTTCCACCATAATTTGCAAATAAATTCATTAAAAATCCTACAATGTGATTTTCTGGATTGTTTCCCCTAATTTTGTCTGTCATAGTTGAAGTGTACCTATGATGGAAATTACAGGCCTCTCTCATCTTTTTAAGTGGGAGAACTTGCACAATTGGTGGCTGACTAAATACTTTTTTGCCCCACTGTATACTGCTGTCTACCTCCACACAGACCCATTATACTATCAGACAGACAGATATACTGCTGTCTACCTCCACACAGACCCATTATACTATCAGACAGACAGATATACTGCTGTCTACCTCCACACAGACCCATTATACTATCAGACAGACATATTTAATCTTCTTGTCGTGTATTACTGTGTGGAGTTCTTATACAACCTAGTCCTCTCGTCCTCCTCTCTTCTTCCTCCTCCTCCTCCTCCTCCAACCTCGTGTGAAAAGTTATTTTAAGACGGTAGGTCTTTTGTAAACAGCTTGTCCATATTCACACCCAAAGCCCAACCCAGAGGAGTTCAGAGTTCTGGGTTTTATTTGAACAGATTGCGTAGTCCTTAACATCTCTAGTCTTTTCCGAAGTGAGACATGTTTGTGTTGTATAAATCTTTCAGGATCAACTGAACCTGAGGCCTTTCAGCACCGACTCATCACCAGATAAAGAGATACAGTCAAGTAAACACTCGCTGATGAGTCACTCTGACAAGACTGTTTCAGATTCCCATCCTCCTCTTCTCATCCTCCAATCCTCCTCCTCCTCTCATCCTCCAATCCTCCTCCTCTCATCCTCTTCCTCCTCTCATCCTCCTCCTCTCATCCTCTCATCATCCCCCTCTCTTCCTCTTCTCCTCCTCTCCTCCTCCTCTCTTTATCCTCTCATCTTCCTCTTCCTCCTCTCATCCTCCTCTCCTCCTCCTCTCATCCTCCTCTTCTCCTCTCTTCCTCCTCTCATCCTTTCATCCTCCTCCTCCTCCTCTCTTTTTCCTCTCATCCTCCTCTTCCTCCTCTCATCCTCCTCTCATCCTCTCATCCTCCTCCTCCTCTCATCCTCTCATCCTCCTCCTCCTATCATCCTCTCATCCTCCTCTCCTCCTCCTCTCTTTATCCTGTCATCCTCCTCTTCCTCCTCTCATCCTCCTCTTCCTCCTCCTCCTCCTCTTCCTCCTCTCATCCTCCTCCTCCTCCTCCTCTCATCCTCTCCTCCTCCTCCTCCTCCTCTCATCCTCCTCCTCCTCCTCCTCTCATCCTCCTCCTCCTCCTCTCATCCTCTCATCCTCCTCCTCCTCCTCTCATCCTCTCATCCTCCTCTTCTCAACCTCTCATCCTCCTCCTCTCATCCTCCTCTTCTCCTCCTCTTCCTCCTCTCATCTCATCCTCCTCTCTTCCTCCTCTCTTCCTCCTCTCATCCTCCTCCTCTTTCTCCCCTCTTCCTCCTCCTTCATCTCTTCCTGGTGCTGCACAACACCCCTCTTCCTCCTCCTCTCCTCCTCGCATGGTAATGAAGGTGTTGTTGTGGCAGACAGGTCGTTCGGGTCCCAAGAGACATCCTATGGGCCGTGGTAATATGAAGTGCAGAATAGGGAATAGAGCACCATTTGAGATGCGACCAGACTTGAATCCTGCTGAATGAGCCAGACAGTAGATGAGCCTCCAGCTGGATGGACTCTACATGCAGACAGTAGATGAGCCTCCAGCTGGATGGACTCTACATGCAGACAGTAGATGAGCCTCCAGCTGGATGGACTCTACATGCAGACAGTAGATGAGCCTCCAGCTGGATGGACTCTACATGCAGACAGTAGATGAGCCTCCAGCTGGATGGACTCTACATGCAGACAGTAGATGAGCCTCCAGCTGGATGGACTCTACATGCAGACAGTAGATGAGCCTCCAGCTGGATGGACTCTACATGCAGACAGTAGATGAGCCTCCAGCTGGATGGACTCTACATGCAGACAGTAGATGAGCCTCCAGCTGGATGGACTCTACATGCAGACAGTAGATGAGCCTCCAGCTGGATGGACTCTACATGCAGACAGTAGATGAGCCTCCAGCTGGATGGACTCTACATGCAGACAGTAGATGAGCCTCCAGCTGGATGGACTCTACATGCAGACAGTAGATGAGCCTCCAGCTGGATGGACTCTACATGCAGACAGTAGATGAGCCTCCAGCTGGATGGACTCTACATAATAATCAGGGATCACAGCAACGACCCGCAGCTCCACGGTTAGCTTCACAAACTCATTTCATGGCACATTCTCCTCCCGTCTGACTCTATATCCCAAATGGCACCCTATTCCCTACATAGTGCACTACTTTTGACCAGGCCCCAATGCACTATATAGGGAATAGGGTGCCAATTGGGATGCCGACTGGTTTGTGAGACACTGTTGCCTTGCAACTAGTCAGAATCATAACGTTACACTACCACCCTGGTCTGTCAGAATCATAACGTTATACTACCACCCTGGTCTGTCAGAATCATAACGTTATACTACTACCCTGGTCTGTCAGAATCATAACGTTATACTACTACCCTGGTCTGTCAGAATCATAACGTTATACTAACACCCTGGTCTGTCAGAATCATAACGTTATACTACCACCCTGGTCTGGTCTGTCAGAATCATAACGTTATACTACCACCCTGGTCTGTCAGAATCATAACGTTATACTATCACCCTGGTCTGGTCTGTCAGAATCATAACGTTATACGACCACCCTGGTCTGTCAGAATCATAACGTTATACTACCACCCTGGTCTGTCAGAATCATAACGTTATACTACCACCCTGGTCTGTCAGAATCATAAAGTTATACTATCACCCTGGTCTGGTCTGTCAGAATCATAACGTTATACTACCACCCTGGTCTGTCAGAATCATAACGTTATACTATCACCCTGGTCTGGTCTGTCAGAATCATAACGTTATACTACCACCCTGGTCTGTCAGAATCATAACGTTATACTATCACCCTGGTCTGGTCTGTCAGAATCATAACGTTATACTACCACCCTGGTCTGTCAGAATCATAACGTTATACTACTACCCTGGTCTGTCAGAATCATAACGTTATACTATCACCCTGGTCTGTCAGAATCATAACGTTATACTACCACCCTGGTCTGTCAGAATCATAACGTTATACTACCACCCTGGTCTGTCAGAATCATAACGTTATACTACCACCCTGGTCTGTCAGAATCATAAAGTTATACTATCACCCTGGTCTGGTCTGTCAGAATCATAACGTTATACTACCACCCTGGTCTGTCAGAATCATAACGTTATACTATCACCCTGGTCTGGTCTGTCAGAATCATAACGTTATACTACCACCCTGGTCTGTCAGAATCATAACGTTTTACTATCACCCTGGTCTGGTCTGTCAGAATCATAACGTTATACTACCACCCTGGTCTGTCAGAATCATAACGTTATACTACTACCCTGGTCTGTCAGAATCATAACGTTATACTATCACCCTGGTCTGTCAGAATCATAACGTTATACTACCACCCTGGTCTGTCAGAATCATAACGTTATACTATCACCCTGGTCTGTCAGAATCATAACGTTATACTACCACCCTGGTCTGTCAGAATCATAACGTTATACTACCACCCTGGTCTGGTCTGTCAGAATCATAACGTTATACTACCACCCTGGTCTGTCAGAATCATAACGTTATACTACCACCCTGGTCTGGTCTGTCAGAATCATAACGTTATACTATCACCCTGGTCTGGTCTGTCAGAATCATAACGTTATACTACCACCCTGGTCTGTCAGAATCATAACGTTATACTACCACCCTGGTCTGTCAGAATCATAACGTTATACTACCACCCTGGTCTGGTCTGTCAGAATCATAACGGTATACTATCACCCTGGTCTGGTCTGTCAGAATCATAACGTTATACTACCACCCTGGTCTGTCAGAATCATAACGTTATACGACCACCCTGGTCTGTCAGAATCATAACGTTATACTACCACCCTGGTCTGTCAGAATCATAACGTTATACTACCACCCTGGTCTGTCAGAATCATAACGTTATACTACCACCCTGGCCTGTCAGAATCATAACGTTATACTACCACCCTGGTATGTCAGAATCATAACGTTATACTACCACCCTGGTATGTCAGAATCATAACGTTATACTACCACCCTGGTCTGTCAGAATCATAACGTTATTCTACCACCCTGGTCTGTCAGAATCATAACGTTATACTACCACCCTGGTCTGGTCTGTCAGAATCATAACGTTATACTACCACCCTGGTCTGTCAGAATCATAACGTTATACGACCACCCTGGTCTGGTCTGTCAGAATCATAACGTTATACGACCACCCTGGTCTGTCAGAATCATAACGTTATACGACCACCCTGGTCTGTCAGAATCATAACGTTATACGACCACCCTGGTCTGTCAGAATCATAACGTTATACGACCACCCTGGTCTGTCAGAATCATAACGTTATACGACCACCCTGGTCTGTCAGAATCATAACGTTATACGACCACCCTGGTCTGTCAGAATCATAACGTTATACTACCACCCTGGTCTGTCAGAATCATAACGTTATACGACCACCCTGGTCTGTCAGAATCATAACGTTATACGACCACCCTGGTCTGTCAGAATCATAACGTTATACGACCACCCTGGTCTGTCAGAATCATAACGTTATACGACCACCCTGGTCTGTCAGAATCATAACGTTATACGACCACCCTGGTCTGTCAGAATCATAACGTTATACGACCACCCTGGTCTGTCAGAATCATAACGTTATACGACCACCCTGGTCTGTCAGAATCATAACGTTATACGACCACCCTGGTCTGTCAGAATCATAACGTTATACGACCACCCTGGTCTGTCAGAATCATAACGTTATACGACCACCCTGGTCTGTCAGAATCATAACGTTATACGACCACCCTGGTCTGGTCTGTCAGAATCATAACGTTATACGACCACCCTGGTCTGTCAGAATCATAACGTTATACGACCACCCTGGTCTGGTCTGTCAGAATCATAACGTTATACTACCACCCTGGTCTGGTCTGTCAGAATCATAACGTTATACGACCACCCTGGTCTGTCAGAATCATAACGTTATACGACCACCCTGGTCTGTCAGAATCATAACGTTATACGACCACCCTGGTCTGTCAGAATCATAACGTTATACGACCACCCTGGTCTGTCAGAATCATAACGTTATACGACCACCCTGGTCTGTCAGAATCATAACGTTATACGACCACCCTGGTCTGTCAGAATCATAACATTATACGACCACCCTGGTCTGGTCTGTCAGAATCATAACGTTATACGACCACCCTGGTCTGTCAGAATCATAACGTTATACGACCACCCTGGTCTGTCAGAATCATAACGTTATACGACCACCCTGGTCTGTCAGAATCATAACGTTATACTACCACCCTGGTCTGTCAGAATCATAACGTTATACTACCACCCTGGTCTGTCAGAATCATAACGTTATTCTTCCACCCTGGCCTGTCAGAATCATAACGTTATACTACCACCCTGGTCTGGTCTGTCAGAATCATAACGTTATACTACCACCCTGGTCTGTCAGAATCATAACGTTATACGACCACCCTGGTCTGGTCTGTCAGAATCATAACGTTATACTACCACCTGGTCTGGTCTGTTAGAATCATAACGTTATACTACCACCCTGGTCTGTCAGAATCATAATGTTATACTACCACCCTGGTCTGGTCTGTCAGAATCATAACGTTATACTACCACCTGGTCTGCTCTGTCAGAATCATAACGTTATACGACCACCCTGGTCTGTCAGAATCATAACGTTATACGACCACCCTGGTCTGTCAGAATCATAACGTTATACGACCACCCTGGTCTGTCAGAATCATAACGTTATACGACCACCCTGGTCTGGTCTGTCAGAATCATAACGTTAAACGACCCCCCTGGTCTGTCAGAATCATAACGTTATACGACCACCCTGGTCTGGTCTGTCAGAATCATAACGTTATACGACCACCCTGGTCTGTCAGAATCATAACGTTATACGACCACCCTGGTCTGTCAGAATCATAACGTTATACGACCACCCTGGTCTGTCAGAATCATAACGTTATACGACCACCCTGGTCTGTCAGAATCATAACGTTATACGACCACCCTGGTCTGTCAGAATCATAACGTTATACGACCACCCTGGTCTGTCAGAATCATAACGTTATACGACCACCCTGGTCTGTCAGAATCATAACGTTATACTACCACCCTGGTCTGTCAGAATCATAACGTTATACGACCACCCTGGTCTGTCAGAATCATAACGTTATACGACCACCCTGGTCTGTCAGAATCATAACGTTATACGACCACCCTGGTCTGTCAGAATCATAACGTTATACGACCACCCTGGTCTGTCAGAATCATAACGTTATACGACCACCCTGGTCTGTCAGAATCATAACGTTATACGACCACCCTGGTCTGTCAGAATCATAACGTTATACGACCACCCTGGTCTGTCAGAATCATAACGTTATACGACCACCCTGGTCTGTCAGAATCATAACGTTATACGACCACCCTGGTCTGTCAGAATCATAACGTTATACGACCACCCTGGTCTGTCAGAATCATAACGTTATACGACCACCCTGGTCTGGTCTGTCAGAATCATAACGTTATACGACCACCCTGGTCTGTCAGAATCATAACGTTATACGACCACCCTGGTCTGGTCTGTCAGAATCATAACGTTATACTACCACCCTGGTCTGGTCTGTCAGAATCATAACGTTATACGACCACCCTGGTCTGTCAGAATCATAACGTTATACGACCACCCTGGTCTGGTCTGTCAGAATCATAACGTTATACGACCACCCTGGTCTGTCAGAATCATAACGTTATACGACCACCCTGGTCTGTCAGAATCATAACGTTATACGACCACCCTGGTCTGTCAGAATCATAACGTTATACGACCACCCTGGTCTGGTCTGTCAGAATCATAACGTTATACGACCACCCTGGTCTGTCAGAATCATAACGTTATACGACCACCCTGGTCTGTCAGAATCATAACGTTATACGACCACCCTGGTCTGTCAGAATCATAACGTTATACTACCACCCTGGTCTGTCAGAATCATAACGTTATACTACCACCCTGGTCTGTCAGAATCATAACGTTATTCTTCCACCCTGGCCTGTCAGAATCATAACGTTATACTACCACCCTGGTCTGGTCTGTCAGAATCATAACGTTATACTACCACCCTGGTCTGTCAGAATCATAACGTTATACGACCACCCTGGTCTGGTCTGTCAGAATCATAACGTTATACTACCACCTGGTCTGGTCTGTTAGAATCATAACGTTATACTACCACCCTGGTCTGTCAGAATCATAATGTTATACTACCACCCTGGTCTGGTCTGTCAGAATCATAACGTTATACTACCACCCTGGTCTGTCAGAATCATAACGTTATACGACCACCCTGGTCTGGTCTGTCAGAATCATAACGTTATACTACCACCTGGTCTGGTCTGTTAGAATCATAACGTTATACTACCACCCTGGTCTGTCAGAATCATAATGTTATACTACCACCCTGGTCTGGTCTGTCAGAATCATAACGTTATACTACCACCTGGTCTGCTCTGTCAGAATCATAACGTTATACGACCACCCTGGTCTGTCAGAATCATAACGTTATACGACCACCCTGGTCTGTCAGAATCATAACGTTATACGACCACCCTGGTCTGTCAGAATCATAACGTTATACGACCACCCTGGTCTGGTCTGTCAGAATCATAACGTTAAACGACCCCCCTGGTCTGTCAGAATCATAACGTTATACGACCACCCTGGTCTGGTCTGTCAGAATCATAACGTTATACGACCACCCTGGTCTGTCAGAATCATAACGTTATACGACCACCCTGGTCTGTCAGAATCATAACGTTATACGACCACCCTGGTCTGTCAGAATCATAACGTTATACGACCACCCTGGTCTGTCAGAATCATAACGTTATACGACCACCCTGGTCTGTCAGAATCATAACGTTATACGACCACCCTGGTCTGTCAGAATCATAACGTTATACGACCACCCTGGTCTGTCAGAATCATAACGTTATACTACCACCCTGGTCTGTCAGAATCATAACGTTATACGACCACCCTGGTCTGTCAGAATCATAACGTTATACGACCACCCTGGTCTGTCAGAATCATAACGTTATACGACCACCCTGGTCTGTCAGAATCATAACGTTATACGACCACCCTGGTCTGTCAGAATCATAACGTTATACGACCACCCTGGTCTGTCAGAATCATAACGTTATACGACCACCCTGGTCTGTCAGAATCATAACGTTATACGACCACCCTGGTCTGTCAGAATCATAACGTTATACGACCACCCTGGTCTGTCAGAATCATAACGTTATACGACCACCCTGGTCTGTCAGAATCATAACGTTATACGACCACCCTGGTCTGTCAGAATCATAACGTTATACGACCACCCTGGTCTGGTCTGTCAGAATCATAACGTTATACGACCACCCTGGTCTGTCAGAATCATAACGTTATACGACCACCCTGGTCTGGTCTGTCAGAATCATAACGTTATACTACCACCCTGGTCTGGTCTGTCAGAATCATAACGTTATACGACCACCCTGGTCTGTCAGAATCATAACGTTATACGACCACCCTGGTCTGGTCTGTCAGAATCATAACGTTATACGACCACCCTGGTCTGTCAGAATCATAACGTTATACGACCACCCTGGTCTGTCAGAATCATAACGTTATACGACCACCCTGGTCTGTCAGAATCATAACGTTATACGACCACCCTGGTCTGGTCTGTCAGAATCATAACGTTATACGACCACCCTGGTCTGTCAGAATCATAACGTTATACGACCACCCTGGTCTGTCAGAATCATAACGTTATACGACCACCCTGGTCTGTCAGAATCATAACGTTATACTACCACCCTGGTCTGTCAGAATCATAACGTTATACTACCACCCTGGTCTGTCAGAATCATAACGTTATTCTTCCACCCTGGCCTGTCAGAATCATAACGTTATACTACCACCCTGGTCTGGTCTGTCAGAATCATAACGTTATACTACCACCCTGGTCTGTCAGAATCATAACGTTATACGACCACCCTGGTCTGGTCTGTCAGAATCATAACGTTATACTACCACCTGGTCTGGTCTGTTAGAATCATAACGTTATACTACCACCCTGGTCTGTCAGAATCATAATGTTATACTACCACCCTGGTCTGGTCTGTCAGAATCATAACGTTATACTACCACCTGGTCTGGTCTGTCAGAATCATAACGTTATACGACCACCCTGGTCTGTCAGAATCATAACGTTATACGACCACCCTGGTCTGTCAGAATCATAACGTTATACGACCACCCTGGTCTGTCAGAATCATAACGTTATACGACCACCCTGGTCTGGTCTGTCAGAATCATAACGTTAAACGACCCCCCTGGTCTGTCAGAATCATAACGTTATACGACCACCCTGGTCTGGTCTGTCAGAATCATAACGTTATACGACCACCCTGGTCTGTCAGAATCATAACGTTATACGACCACCCTGGTCTGTCAGAATCATAACGTTATACGACCACCCTGGTCTGTCAGAATCATAACGTTATACGACCACCCTGGTCTGTCAGAATCATAACGTTATACGACCACCCTGGTCTGGTCTGTCAGAATCATAACGTTATACGACCACCCTGGTCTGTCAGAATCATAACGTTATACGACCACCCTGGTCTGTCAGAATCATAACGTTATACGACCACCCTGGTCTGGTCTGTCAGAATCATAACGTTATACGACCACCCTGGTCTGTCAGAATCATAACGTTATACGACCACCCTGGTCTGTCAGAATCATAACGTTATACGACCACCCTGGTCTGTCAGAATCATAACGTTATACGACCACCCTGGTCTGTCAGAATCATAACGTTATACTACCACCCTGGTCTGTCAGAATCATAATGTTATACTACCACCCTGGTCTGTCAGAATCATAACGTTATTCTACCACCCTGGTCTGTCAGAATCATAACGTTATACTACCACCCTGGTCTGTCAGAATCATAACGTTATACGACCACCCTGGTCTGTCAGAATCATAACGTTATACTACCACCTGGTCTGTCAGAATCATAACGTTATACTACCACCTGGTCTGGTCTGTTAGAATCATAACGTTATACTACCACCCTGGTCTGTCAGAATCATAACGTTATACTACCACCCTGGTCTGGTCTGTCAGAATCATAACGTTATACTACCACCTGGTCTGGTCTGTCAGAATCATAACGTTATACAACCACCCTGGTCTGTCAGAATCATAACGTTATACGACCACCCTGGTCTGTCAGAATCATAACGTTATACGACCACCCTGGTCTGTCAGAATCATAACGTTATACGACCACCCTGGTCTGGTCTGTCAGAATCATAACGTTATACGACCACCCTGGTCTGTCAGAATCATAACGTTATACGACCACCCTGGTCTGGTCTGTCAGAATCATAACGTTATACGACCACCCTGGTCTGTCAGAATCATAACGTTATACGACCACCCTGGTCTGTCAGAATCATAACGTTATACGACCACCCTGGTCTGTCAGAATCATAACGTTATACGACCACCCTGGTCTGTCAGAATCATAACGTTATACGACCACCCTGGTCTGGTCTGTCAGAATCATAACGTTATACTACCACCCTGGTCTGTCAGAATCATAACGTTATACGACCACCCTGGTCTGTCAGAATCATAACGTTATACGACCACCCTGGTCTGTCAGAACCATAACGTTATACGACCACCCTGGTCTGTCAGAATCATAACGTTATACGACCACCCTGGTCTGTCAGAATCATAACGTTATACGACCACCCTGGTCTGTCAGAATCATAACGTTATACTACCACCCTGGTCTGTCAGAATCATAACGTTATACTACCACCCTGGTCTGTCAGAATCATAACGTTATACTACCACCCTGGTCTGTCAGAATAGTAACGTTATACTACCACCCTGGTCTGTCAGAATCATAACGTTATACTACCACCCTGGTCTGTCAGAATCATAACGTTATACGACCACCCTGGTCTGTCAGAATCATAACGTTATACTACCACCCTGGTCTGGTCTGTCAGAATCATAACGTTATACGACCACCCTGGTCTGGTCTGTCAGAATCATAACGTTATACGACCACCCTGGTCTGTCAGAATCATAACGTTATACGACCACCCTGGTCTGTCAGAATCATAACGTTATACGACCACCCTGGTCTGTCAGAATCATAACGTTATACAACCACCCTGGTCTGTCAGAATCATAACGTTATACGACCACCCTGGTCTGTCAGAATCATAACGTTATACGACCACCCTGGTCTGGTCTGTCAGAATCATAACGTTATACTACCACCCTGGTCTGGTCTGTCAGAATCATAACGTTATACGACCACCCTGGTCTGGTCTGTCAGAATCATAACGTTATACTACCACCCTGGTCTGGTCTGTCAGAATCATAACGTTATACGACCACCCTGGTCTGGTCTGTCAGAATCATAACGTTATACGACCACCCTGGTCTGTCAGAATCATAACGTTATACGACCACCCTGGTCTGTCAGAATCATAACGTTATACTACCACCCTGGTCTGGTCTGTCAGAATCATAACGTTATACGACCACCCTGGTCTGGTCTGTCAGAATCATAACGTTATACTACCACCCTGGTCTGGTCTGTCAGAATCATAACGTTATTTGACCACCCTGGTCTGGTCTGTCAGAATCATAACGTTATACTACCACCCTGGTCTGGTCTGTCAGAATCATAACGTTATACGACCACCCTGGTCTGGTCTGTCAGAATCATAACGTTATACGACCACCCTGGTCTGGTCTGTCAGAATCATAACGTTATACGACCACCCTGGTCTGTCAGAATCATAACGTTATACGACCACCCTGGTCTGTCAGAATCATAACGTTATACGACCACCCTGGTCTGTCAGAATCATAACGTTATACGACCACCCTGGTCTGGTCTGTCAGAATCATAACGTTAAACGACCCCCCTGGTCTGTCAGAATCATAACGTTATACGACCACCCTGGTCTGGTCTGTCAGAATCATAACGTTATACGACCACCCTGGTCTGTCAGAATCATAACGTTATACGACCACCCTGGTCTGTCAGAATCATAACGTTATACGACCACCCTGGTCTGTCAGAATCATAACGTTATACTACCACCCTGGTCTGGTCTGTCAGAATCATAACGTTATACGACCACCCTGGTCTGTCAGAATCAAAACGTTATACGACCACCCAACCCTTTGTCAGATCCTTTCCATGTCGTAGTTTGTCACAAAGACATGACGGTTTGAACCAATCACATTTGGGCTCATCAGACCGAAGGACAGATTTCCACCGGTCTAATGTCCATTACTTGTGGTTCTTGGCCTAAGCAAGTCTCTTCTTATTATTGGTGTCCTTTAGTAGTGGTTTCTTTGCAGCAATTCGACCATGAAGGCCTGATTCACGCAGCCTCCTCTGAACAGAGATGTCTGTTACTTGAACTCTGTGAAACATTTATTTGGGCTGCAATTTCTGAGGCTGGTAACTCGAATGAACTTATCCTCTGCAGCAGAGGTAACTCTGGGTCTTCCTTTCCTGTGGCGGTCCTCATGAGAGCTAGTTTCAACATAGCTCTTGATGGTTTTTGCGACTGCACTTGAAGAAATGTTCAAAGTTCTTGAAATGTCCCGTATTGACTGACCTTCATGTCTTAAAGTAATGATGGACTGTCGTTTCTCTTTTCTTATTTCAGCTGTTCTTGCCATAATATGTACTTGGTCTTTTACAAAACAGGGCTATCTTCTGTATACCACCCCTACCTTGTCACAACACAACTGATTGGCTCAAACGCATTAAGAAGGAAAGAAATTCCACACATTAACTTTTAAGAAGGCACAACTGTTAATTGAAATACATTCCAGGTGACTACCTAATGAAGCTGGTTGAGAAAATGCCAAGAGTGTTCAAAGCTGTCATCAAGCCAAAGGGTGGTACTTTGAAGAATCTCAAATATAAAATAGGCTACAGTGTATAAGCTAATGTTGAATCAAGTCCTCTTGGGCAGCCAGACACTCTGAACTGGTTGTTATTTCATCCTATTAGGAGCCAGACTGAAAACATCTCTCACCTTCACTGACCCTGTATAGTGGGATATGACCTTCACTGACCCTGTATAGTGGGATATGACCTTCACTGACCCTGTATAGTGGGATATGACCTTCACTGACCCTGTATAGTGGGAGATGACCTTCACTGATCCTGTATAGTGGGATATGACCTTCACTAACCCTGTATAGTGGGATATGACCTTCACTAACCCTGTATAGTGGGATATGACCTTCACTGACCCTGTATAGTGGGAGATGACCTTCACTGACCCTGTATAGTGGGATATGACCTTCACTGACCCTGTATAGTGGGAGATGACCTTCACTGGCCCTGTATAGTGGGAGATGTCCTTCACTAACCCTGTATAGTGGGAGATGACCTTCACTAACCCTGTATAGTGGGATATGACCTTCACTGACCCTGTATAGTGGGAGATGACCTTCACTGACCCTGTATAGTGGGATATGACCTTCACTGACCCTGTATAGTGGGAGATGTCCTTCACTAACCCTGTATAGTGGGAGATGACCTTCACTGGCCCTGTATAGTGGGAGATGACCTTCACTGACCCTGTATAGTGGGAGATGACCTTCACTGACCCAGTATAGTGGGAGATGACCTTCACTGACCCTGTATAGTGGGAGATGACCTTCACTGACCCTGTATAGTGGGAGATGACCTTCACTGACCCTGTATAGTGGGAGATGACCTTCACTGACCCTGTATAGTGGGATATGACCTTCACTGGCCCTGTATAGTGGGAGATGTCCTTCACTGACCCTGTATAGTGGGAGATGTCCTTCACTAACCCTGTATAGTGGGAGATGACCTTCACTAACCCTGTATAGTGGGAGATGACCTTCACTGACCCTGTATAGTGGGAGATGTCCTTCACTAACCCTGTATAGTGGGAGATGACCTTCACTGACCCTGTATAGTGGGAGATGTCCTTCACTGACCCTGTATAGTGGGAGATGCCCTTCACTGACCCTGTATAGTGGGAGATGTCCTTCACTGACCCTGTATATTGGGAGATGACCTTCACTGACCCTGTATAGTGGGAGATGTCCTTCACTGACCCTGTATAGTGGGAGATGTCCTTCACTAACCCTGTATATTGGGAGATGACCTTCACTGACCCTGTATAGTGGGAGATGTCCTTCACTGACCCTGTATAGTGGGAGATGCCCTTCACTGACCCTGTATAGTGGGAGATGTCCTTCACTGACCCTGTATAGTGGGAGATGTCCTTCACTGGCCCTGTATAGTGGGAGATGACCTTCACTGACCCTGTATAGTGGGAGATGTCCTTCACTAACCCTGTATAGTGGGAGATGACCTTCACTGACCCTGTATAGTGGGAGATGTCCTTCACTGACCCTGTATAGTGGGAGATGCCCTTCACTGACCCTGTATAGTGGGAGATGTCCTTCACTGACCCTGTATAGTGGGAGATGTCCTTCACTGGCCCTGTATAGTGGGAGATGACCTTCACTGACCCTGTATAGTGGGAGATGCCCTTCACTGACCCTGTATAGTGGGAGATGTCCTTCACTGACCCTGTATAGTGGGAGATGTACTTCACTGGCCCTGTATAGTGGGAGATGTCCTTCACTAACCCTGTATAGTGGGAGATGTCCTTCACTGACCCTGTATAGTGGGAGATGACCTTCACTGACCCTGTATAGTGGGAGATGTCCTTCACTAACCCTGTATAGTGGGAGATGGCCTTCACTAACCCTGTATAGTGGGAGATGTCCTTCACTAACCCTGTATAGTGGGAGATGACCTTCACTGACCCTGTATAGTGGGAGATGACCTTCACTGACCCTGTATAGTGGGAGATGTCCTTCACTAACCCTGTATAGTGGGAGATGTCCTTCACTGACCCTGTATAGTGGGAGATGTCCTTCACTGACCCTGTATAGTGGGAGATGCCCTTCACTGACCCTGTATAGTGGGAGATGTCCTTCACTGACCCTGTATAGTGGGAGATGTCCTTCACTGGCCCTGTATAGTGGGAGATGACCTTCACTGACCCTGTATAGTGGGAGATGTCCTTCACTAACCCTGTATAGTGGGAGATGACCTTCACTGACCCTGTATAGTGGGAGATGTCCTTCACTGACCCTGTATAGTGGGAGATGCCCTTCACTGACCCTGTATAGTGGGAGATGTCCTTCACTGGCCCTGTATAGTGGGAGATGACCTTCACTGACCCTGTATAGTGGGAGATGTCCTTCACTAACCCTGTATAGTGGGAGATGACCTTCACTGACCCTGTATAGTGGGAGATGTCCTTCACTGACCCTGTATAGTGGGAGATGCCCTTCACTGACCCTGTATAGTGGGAGATGTCCTTCACTGACCCTGTATAGTGGGAGATGTCCTTCACTGGCCCTGTATAGTGGGAGATGACCTTCACTGACCCTGTATAGTGGGAGATGTCCTTCACTAACCCTGTATAGTGGGAGATGGCCTTCACTAACCCTGTATAGTGGGAGATGTCCTTCACTAACCCTGTATAGTGGGAGATGTCCTTCACTGACCCTGTATAGTGGGAGATGACCTTCACTGACCCTGTATAGTGGGAGATGACCTTCACTGACCCTGTATAGTGGGAGATGTCCTTCACTGACCCTGTATAGTGGGAGATGTCCTTCACTGACCCTGTATAGTGGGAGATGACCTTCACTGACCCTGTATAGTGGGAGATGTCCTTCACTGACCCTGTATAGTGGGAGATGCCCTTCACTGACCCTGTATAGTGGGAGATGTCCTTCACTGACCCTGTATAGTGGGAGATGTCCTTCACTGGCCCTGTATAGTGGGAGATGACCTTCACTGACCCTGTATAGTGGGAGATGTCCTTCACTAACCCTGTATAGTGGGAGATGGCCTTCACTAACCCTGTATAGTGGGAGATGTCCTTCACTAACCCTGTATAGTGGGAGATGACCTTCACTGACCCTGTATAGTGGGAGATGACCTTCACTGACCCTGTATAGTGGGAGATGTCCTTAACTAACCCTGTATAGTGGGAGATGTCCTTCACTGACCCTGTATAGTGGGAGATGTCCTTCACTAACCCTGTATAGTGGGAGATGTCCTTCACTGACCCTGTATAGTGGGAGATGTCCTTCACTGACCCTGTATAGTGGGAGATGACCTTCACTGACCCTGTATAGTGGGAGATGACCTTCACGGACCCTGTATAGTGGGAGATGTCCTTCACTAACCCTGTATAGTGGGAGATGTCCTTCACTGACCCTGTATAGTGGGAGATGTCCTTCACTAACCCTGTATAGTGGGAGATGACCTTCACTGGCCCTGTATAGTGGGAGATGTCCTTCACTGGCCCTGTATAGTGGGAGATGCGCTTCACTAACCCTGTATAGTGGGAGATGTCCTTCACTGGCCCTGTATAGTGGGAGATGTCCTTCACTAACCCTGTATAGTGGGAGATGTCCTTCACTGACCCTGTATAGTGGGAGATGACCTTCACTGACCCTGTATAGTGGGAGATGTCCTTCACTAACCCTGTATAGTGGGAGATGTCCTTCACTGACCCTGTATAGTGGGAGATGACCTTCACTGACCCTGTATAGTGGGAGATGACCTTCACTGACCCTGTATAGTGGGAGATGACCTTCACTGGCCCTGTATAGTGGGAGATGTCCTTCACTGGCCCTGTATAGTGGGAGATGTCCTTCACTAACCCTGTATAGTGGGAGATGTCCTTCACTGACCCTGTATAGTGGGAGATGACCTTCACTGACCCTGTATAGTGGGAGATGACCTTCACTGGCCCTGTATAGTGGGAGATGACCTTCACTGGCCCTGTATAGTGGGAGATGTCCTTCACTGGCCCTGTATAGTGGGAGATGTCCTTCACTGACCCTGTATAGTGGGAGATGTCCTTCACTGGCCCTGTATAGTGGGAGATGACCTTCACTGACCCTGTATAGTGGGAGATGTCCTTCACTAACCCTGTATAGTGGGAGATGGCCTTCACTAACCCTGTATAGTGGGAGATGTCCTTCACTAACCCTGTATAGTGGGAGATGACCTTCACTGACCCTGTATAGTGGGAGATGACCTTCACTGACCCTGTATAGTGGGAGATGTCCTTCACTAACCCTGTATAGTGGGAGATGTCCTTCACTGACCCTGTATAGTGGGAGATGTCCTTCACTAACCCTGTATAGTGGGAGATGTCCCTCACTGACCCTGTATAGTGGGAGATGTCCTTCACTGACCCTGTATAGTGGGAGATGACCTTCACTGACCCTGTATAGTGGGAGATGACCTTCACTGACCCTGTATAGTGGGAGATGTCCTTCACTAACCCTGTATAGTGGGAGATGTCCTTCACTGACCCTGTATAGTGGGAGATGTCCTTCACTAACCCTGTATAGTGGGAGATGACCTTCACTGGCCCTGTATAGTGGGAGATGTCCTTCACTGGCCCTGTATAGTGGGAGATGTCCTTCACTGACCCTGTATAGTGGGAGATGACCTTCACTGACCCTGTATAGTGGGAGATGTCTTTCACTAACCCTGTATAGTGGGAGATGTCCTTCACTGACCCTGTATAGTGGGAGATGACCTTCACTGACCCTGTATAGTGGGAGATGACCTTCACTGACCCTGTATAGTGGGAGATGACCTTCACTGGCCCTGTATAGTGGGAGATGTCCTTCACTGGCCCTGTATAGTGGGAGATGTCCTTCACTAACCCTGTATAGTGGGAGATGTCCTTCACTGACCCTGTATAGTGGGAGATGACCTTCACTGACCCTGTATAGTGGGAGATGACCTTCACTGGCCCTGTATAGTGGGAGATGTCCTTCACTGGCCCTGTATAGTGGGAGATGTCCTTCACTAACCCTGTATAGTGGGAGATGTCCTTCACTGGCCCTGTATAGTGGGAGATGTCTTTCACTAACCCTGTATAGTGGGAGATGTCCTTCACTGACCCTGTATAGTGGGAGATGTCCTTCACTGACCCTGTATAGTGGGAGATGTCCTTCACTGGCCCTGTATAGTGGGAGATGACCTTCACTGGCCCTGTATAGTGGGAGATGTCCTTCACTAACCCTGTATAGTGGGAGATGTCCTTCACTGGCCCTGTATAGTGGGAGATGTCCTTCACTAACCCTGTATAGTGGGAGATGTCCTTCACTGACCCTGTATAGTGGGAGATGTCCTTCACTGACCCTGTATAGTGGGAGATGTCCTTCACTGACCCTGTATAGTGGGAGATGTCCTTCACTGACCCTGTATAGTGGGAGATGTCCTTCACTGACCCAGTATAGTGGGAGATGTCCTTCACTAACCCTGTATAGTGGGAGATGTCCTTCACTAACCCAGTATAGTGGGAGATGTCCTTCACTGACCCTGTATAGTGGGAGATGACCTTCACTGACCCTGTATAGTGGGATCTGACCTTCACTGACCCTGTATAGTGGGAGATGACCTTCACTGACCCTGTATAGTGGGAGATGTCCTTCACTGACCCAGTATAGTGGGACATGTCCTTCACTGGCCCTGTATAGTGGGATATGACCTTCACTGGCCCTGTATAGTGGGATATGACCTTCACTAACCCTGTGTAGTAATTCATAGTTACTGTGAATGCTACATACACATACATCAGCCAGTAGACTATCATAACTATTTTTAGAGGTTTGACACAATATCGACAAATGTTGTCATTTAATTCACCTGTAACAAGTCAGGTGTTGTGTAATGTTCTGTGACATCAACACAAGTCTGTATTAAATATCCCTCCCTCTCTCTCTCTCTCTCTCTCTCTCTCTCTCTCTCTCTCTCTCTCTCTCTCTCTCTCTCTCTCTATCTCTGTCTCTGTCTCTCTCTCTCTCTCTCTCTCTCTCTCTCTCTCTCTCTCTCTCTCTCTCTCTCTCTCTCTCTCTCTCTGTCTCTGTCTCTGTCTCTGTCTCTCTCTCTCTGTCTCTCTCTCTGTCTCTCTCTCTGTCTCTCTCTCTGTCTCTCTCTCTCTGTCTCTCTCTCTGTCTCTCTCTCTCTGTCTCTCTCTCTCTGTCTCTCTCTCTCTGTCTCTCTCTCTGTCTCTGTCTCTCTCTCTGTCTCTCTCTCTCTCTCTCTGTCTCTGTGTGATATCCCATGGAATTAGCACCCAGTGTGCATCCCAAATAGCACCCTGTTTACTATATAGTGCACTACACAAAAGTAGTGTACTATTGATGACTAGGGTGCCATTTGGGATGTAGCCCAGGGAGCCATGTGTTTTAATGTGGAAGGTTAAAGAGAAGTGAATCAGCTGTTTAGATCCCAGCTCTCAGTCATTATGTTAATAATGATAAAGTGTTGTCTGGTTGTAGGTTGGCCACGCTAATAATGCTAATGTGTTGTCTGGTTGTAGGTTGGCCATGCTAATAATGCTAATGTGTTGTCTGGTTGTAGGTTGGCCATGCTAATAATGCTAATGTGTTGTCTGGTTGTAGGTTGGCCATGCTAATAATGCTAATGTGTTGTCTGGTTGTAGGTTGGCCATGCTAATAATGCTAATGTGTTGTCTGGTTGTAGGTTGGCCATGCTAATAATGCTAATGTGTTGTCTGGTTGTAGGTTGGCCACGCTAATAATGCTAATGTGTTGTAGGTTGGCCATGCTAATAATGCTAATGTGTTGTAGGTTGCCCACGCTAATAATGCTAATGTATTGTAGGTTGCCGCCGCTAATAATGCTAATGTGTTGCTGGTTGTAGGTTGGCCACGCTAATAATGCTAATGTGTTGTCTGGTTGTAGGTTGGCCACGCTAATAATGCTAATGTGTTGTCTGGTTGTGGGTTGGCCACGCTAATAATGCTAATGTGTTGTCTGGTTGTAGGTTGGCCACGCTAATAATGCTAATGTGTTGTCTGGTTGTAGGTTGGCCACGCTAATAATGCTAATGTGTTGTCTGGTTGTACGTTGGCCACGCTAATAATGCTAATGTGTTGTCTGGTTGTAGGTTGGCCACGCTAATAATGCTAATGTGTTGTCTGGTTGTGGGTTGGCCACGCTAATAATGCTAATGTGTTGTCTGGTTGTGGGTTGGCCACGCTAATAATGCTAATGTGTTGTCTGGTTGTAGGTTGGCCACGCTAATAATGCTAATGTGTTGCTGGTTGTGGGTTGGCCATGCTAATAATGCTAATGTGTTGTCTGGTTGGCCATGCTAATAATGCTAATGTGTTGCTGGTTGTGGGTTGGCCACGCTAATAATGCTAATGTGTTGCTGGTTGTGGGTTGGCCATTCTAGTAATGCTAATGTGTTGCTGGTTGTGGGTTGGCCACGCTAATAATGCTAATGTGTTGCTGGTTGTGGGTTGGCCATTCTAGTAATGCTAGCGAGGAGATTAGCTCTGCCCTGGCGAGAAAATGGCCGCCGTGCCACCCAACGTTTCTTTGATGTTTGATTTGAGGAAAAAGCTCATTATCTGCTTTGTTTTAATCTCAAAGTCAAAGTCAAATCTTGCATTATTTGGTCAGGAAACTCTCAACCAAAGCCCCCCGTCCCCTTACGATCCGTTTGGGTACACGGGCCAAGAACTCGAGGCGAAGCTGCACCGCCTTCGCCCAATCCTGATACGTCCAAATAACCAGTGATGAAAAGCGCCCCCCCCCAAACTGAACTAATGCTGCTGGGATCTCACGCATCCCGCTCAGTCCTGGCAGATTCTCTCGGTCTACACGCAGAATCTGCCCACGGGGAGATTAGCTTCGTTCAAAGTGATTATAATCTGGGGGATTAAACAAATTGGTGTAAACACTGACATGTTTGTTTTGAGCCCTCAGCAGTGACAGAAATGTATGTTTAAAACAGCTGTTTGACAAACCAACTGCTGCTAAATAACAGGTTGTGTCATGCTCGTTTAAGTCTGTTGACATATGCTGTCATGACTGCTGATGTCATGGTATGTCTTTACTATGACAGTGATATGTAGTGTTATGACATGATGTCATGGTATGTCTTTACTATGACAGTGATATGTAGTGTTATGACAATGCCATGGTATGTGTTTACTATAATATCCAGATATTCCTGGTGTGATAACTAGTCTGATGGATGGCTGGTCTCTCTGTTAGAGGAGGACAGATCTTTATCCCTTCGTGCAGTAAGCTCTGTGGCCTGTGGGTAAACGGGCTGAGAACATGTCTGTCTCCTAAATTACACACTTTTGCTTATGCATGCTTTGGTCAAAGGTAGTGCACTATGTAGGGAATAGGGAGCCATCTGAGACTTCCCTGGTCAAAGGTAGTGCGCTATGTAGGGAATAGGGAGCCATCTGAGACTTCCCTGGTCAAAGGTAGTGCACTATGTGTAGGGAATAGGGAGCCATCTGAGACTTCCCTGGACAAAGGTAGTGCACTATGTAGGGAATAGGGAGCCATCCGAGACTTCCCTGGTCAAAGGTAGTGCACTATGTAGGGAATAGGGAGCCATCTGAGACTTCCCTGGTCAAAGGTAGTGCACTATGTGTAGGGAATAGGGAGCCATCTGAGACGTCCCTGGTCAAAGGTAGTGGGCTATGTAGGGAATAGGGAGTCATTTGGGACGCAGGTACAACATGAGTTTTAAATGGAGAGTACAGAGCTCTGTGACCTTGGTGTGTTCACCTGGAGGCTCAGGTTGTTAACTTGCTGTTCTGTTCACTGAGCTTCAGCCATGATTAAACCCATATGGACACACACACACACGTCTGTTAAATGAATGAGAGAGGGAGGGTGAGGGAGGAGGGAAGGTTAGTGCTAAATCCTGCTGTATTACACAGGCCATCTGATTTAACCTGACCTGTTTCCTCTACTGTAATAATAAGTCTGATAAATCTACCTCTACCTGCTGTCAGACTGTATAATAACTCTACCTGCTGTCAGACTGTATAATAACTACCTGCTGTCAGACTGTATAATAACTACCTGCTGTCACACTGTATAATAACTACCTGCTGTCAGACTGTATAATAACTACCTGCTGTCAGACTGTATAATAACTCTACCTGCTGTCAGACTGTATAATAACTCTACCTGCTGTCAGACTATATAATAACTACCTGCTGTCAGACTGTATAATAACTATCTGCTGTCAGACTGTATAATAACTACCTGCTGTCAGACTGTATAATAACTACCTGCTGTCAGACTGTATAATAACTACCTGCTGTCAGACTATATAATAACTACCTGCTGTCAGACTGTATAATAACTCTACCTGCTGTCAGACTGTATAATAACCACCTGCTGTCAGACTGTATAATAACT
>NW_027256212.1:0-25219 GCF_045679555.1 Salvelinus alpinus
TAAATCGTGTTTAATGCACTCTGTTAGTGAAATTTTTTGCAGTACTGCTTAAACTAGAGGATAGGAACCAATTTCAGCGAGTTTCAAGCATGAAATTGAAAAAAAACACTTTTCCTTAAACAAGCTCTAAATCGTGTTTAACTTTACGCCTCAGAAACCCGGATCCGGGAGCACCCCCCACCCCCCACACACTGATTAGCATAGATAGCATAGCTTCAGAAGTAGATAGTAGCATCTAAATATCATTAAATCACAAGTCCAAGACACCAGATGAAAGATACAGATCTTGTGAATAAAGCCACCATTTCAGATTTTTAAAATGTTTTACAGGGAAGACAAAATATGTAAATCTATTAGCTAAACACGTTAGCAAAATACACCACTATTCTAACTCCATCAGTTTCTTACTCCTTCAGGTGCTATCACCAATTCGGCTCAACTAAGATATTGATAGCCAATAACCTATAAAAAAAACCATCAGATGACAGTCTGATAACATATTCATGGTATAGGATAGTTTTTGTTAGAAAAAAGTGCATATTTCAGGTAGAAATCACAGTTTACAATTGCACCGACCATCACAAATCCACTAGAATTACTAGATAGAGCAACGTGTATGACCAATTTACTCATCATAAAACATTTCATAAGAATAGACAAAGCATAGCAATGGAAAGACCCAGATCTTGTGATTCCAGACAATATTTCAGATTTTCTAAGCGTTTTACAGCGAAAACACAATAAATCGATAAGTTAGCATACTACATGTGAAAACGTTACCAGAGCATCGATTCCAGCCAAAGAGCGCTATAACGTAATCACCGCCAAAAGATATTAATTTTTTCACTAACCTTCTCAGAATTCTTCCGATGACACTCCTGTAACATCATTTTACAACATACATATACAGTTTGTTCGAAAAGGTGCATATTTAGCCATACAAAACCGTGGTTACACAATGAAAATACTAGGAAATCAAGCCTCAATATGTCTGACGTCATCTATCAGAGTGATCTAGTTTAATTAAAAGCTAATCATATACTTGACTAAAAAATACAGGGTTGACAGGAATCGAAAGACAAATTAGTTCTTAATGCAACCGCTGATTTACATTTTTAAAATTATCCTTACTTTTCAATACAGGGTTGGCCAAGTGAAGCTATACCAAACAAAATGGCGATGTATGCGTTTAAAATATTTCGACAGAAACACGGTTTATCATATTAAATATTGCTTACTTTGAGCTGATCTTCCATCATATTCTTGGGCAATGTATCCTTTCTATGTTATAAACGTCTTTTGGTCGATAGATGTCCTCTGTCCTTCGAAATGTCCACTAACAACGACCGAGACCGCGAAACGTTCCCAAAGCTAGAAAGTGCACGACAAATAAATTCCTCAGAATCGCACTAAACGGATATAAATTGCTATAAAACGGTTAAAATTAACTACATTTTGATGTTTTTAACAACTATAACGACTGAAAACATGACCGGAGAAATATAGCTGGTTAGAAAACGATTTGGAACGAGGCAGGTCCGATGGCCTTCACGCTTGAGGCGCACGTTGAGAAAGAGGGGTCTCTGTACATTTTTGTCATTTATAATGGCTGTGAACGTCCCATCGAGTTCATTGAAAACGTGATGACGTACAGACACCCAGAGGAAGACGTAGGTAGTGTCGGTTTCTTCATAGCATTCACTGTGGCCTTATAAACAGACCCCAGATCAGAGGTAAAAATTTCTGAAATCTGAACCCTGTCATGAAAAGTGCTGTAAAAATTGTTCTGTACCACTCAGAGACAAAATTTCAACTCCTATAGAAACTATAGACTGTTTTCTATCCAATAATAACAATAATATGCATATTGTACGATCAAGAATTTAGCACGAGGCAGTTTAATTTGGAAATGTAAAAAAAAAAATAATGCTAACAGCTCCCCCTATTGACAAAAGGTTAAACAAGCTCTAAATCGTGTTTAATGCACTCTGTTAGTGAAATTTTTTGCAGTACTGCTTAAACTAGAGGATAGGAACCAATTTCAGCGAGTTTCAAGCATGAAATTGAAAAAAAACACTTTTCCTTAAACAAGCTCTAAATCGTGTTTAATGCACTCTGTTAGTGAAATTTTTTGCAGTACTGCTTAAACTAGAGGATAGGAACCAATTTCAGCGAGTTTCAAGCATGAAATTGAAAAAAAACACTTTTCCTTAAACAAGCTCTAAATCGTGTTTAATGCACTCTGTTAGTGAAATTTTTTGCAGTACTGCTTAAACTAGAGGATAGGAACCAATTTCAGCGAGTTTCAAGCATGAAATTGAAAAAAAACACTTTTCCTTAAACAAGCTCTAAATCGTGTTTAATGCACTCTGTTAGTGAAATTTTTTGCAGTACTGCTTAAACTAGAGGATAGGAACCAATTTCAGCGAGTTTCAAGCATGAAATTGAAAAAAAACACTTTTCCTTAAACAAGCTCTAAATCGTGTTTAATGCACTCTGTTAGTGAAATTTTTTGCAGTACTGCTTAAACTAGAGGATAGGAACCAATTTCAGCGAGTTTCAAGCATGAAATTGAAAAAAAACACTTTTCCTTAAACAAGCTCTAAATCGTGTTTAATGCACTCTGTTAGTGAAATTTTTTGCAGTACTGCTTAAACTAGAGGATAGGAACCAATTTCAGCGAGTTTCAAGCATGAAATTGAAAAAAAACACTTTTCCTTAAACAAGCTCTAAATCGTGTTTAATGCACTCTGTTAGTGAAATTTTTTGCAGTACTGCTTAAACTAGAGGATAGGAACCAATTTCAGCGAGTTTCAAGCATGAAATTGAAAAAAAACACTTTTCCTTAAACAAGCTCTAAATCGTGTTTAATGCACTCTGTTAGTGAAATTTTTTGCAGTACTGCTTAAACTAGAGGATAGGAACCAATTTCAGCGAGTTTCAAGCATGAAATTGAAAAAAAACACTTTTCCTTAAACAAGCTCTAAATCGTGTTTAATGCACTCTGTTAGTGAATTTTTTTGCAGTACTGCTTAAACTAGAGGATAGGAACCAATTTCAGCGAGTTTCAAGCATGAAATTGAAAAAAAACACTTTTCCTTAAACAAGCTCTAAATCGTGTTTAATGCACTCTGTTAGTGAAATTTTTTGCAGTACTGCTTAAACTAGAGGATAGGAACCAATTTCAGCGAGTTTCAAGCATGAAATTGAAAAAAAACACTTTTCCTTAAACAAGCTCTAAATCGTGTTTAATGCACTCTGTTAGTGAAATTTTTTGCAGTACTGCTTAAACTAGAGGATAGGAACCAATTTCAGCGAGTTTCAAGCATGAAATTGAAAAAAAACACTTTTCCTTAAACAAGCTCTAAATCGTGTTTAATGCACTCTGTTAGTGAAATTTTTTGCAGTACTGCTTAAACTAGAGGATAGGAACCAATTTCAGCGAGTTTCAAGCATGAAATTGAAAAAAAACACTTTTCCTTAAACAAGCTCTAAATCGTGTTTAATGCACTCTGTTAGTGAAATTTTTTGCAGTACTGCTTAAACTAGAGGATAGGAACCAATTTCAGCGAGTTTCAAGCATGAAATTGAAAAAAAACACTTTTCCTTAAACAAGCTCTAAATCGTGTTTAATGCACTCTGTTAGTGAAATTTTTTGCAGTACTGCTTAAACTAGAGGATAGGAACCAATTTCAGCGAGTTTCAAGCATGAAATTGAAAAAAAACACTTTTCCTTAAACAAGCTCTAAATCGTGTTTAATGCACTCTGTTAGTGAAATTTTTTGCAGTACTGCTTAAACTAGAGGATAGGAACCAATTTCAGCGAGTTTCAAGCATGAAATTGAAAAAAAACACTTTTCCTTAAACAAGCTCTAAATCGTGTTTAATGCACTCTGTTAGTGAAATTTTTTGCAGTACTGCTTAAACTAGAGGATAGGAACCAATTTCAGCGAGTTTCAAGCATGAAATTGAAAAAAAACACTTTTCCTTAAACAAGCTCTAAATCGTGTTTAATGCACTCTGTTAGTGAAATTTTTTGCAGTACTGCTTAAACTAGAGGATAGGAACCAATTTCAGCGAGTTTCAAGCATGAAATTGAAAAAAAACACTTTTCCTTAAACAAGCTCTAAATCGTGTTTAATGCACTCTGTTAGTGAAATTTTTTGCAGTACTGCTTAAACTAGAGGATAGGAACCAATTTCAGCGAGTTTCAAGCATGAAATTGAAAAAAAACACTTTTCCTTAAACAAGCTCTAAATCGTGTTTAATGCACTCTGTTAGTGAAATTTTTTGCAGTACTGCTTAAACTAGAGGATAGGAACCAATTTCAGCGAGTTTCAAGCATGAAATTGAAAAAAAACACTTTTCCTTAAACAAGCTCTAAATCGTGTTTAATGCACTCTGTTAGTGAGTTTTTTTGCAGTACTGCTTAAACTAGAGGATAGGAACCAATTTCAGCGAGTTTCAAGCATGAAATTGAAAAAAAACACTTTTCCTTAAACAAGCTCTAAATCGTGTTTAATGCACTCTGTTAGTGAAATTTTTTGCAGTACTGCTTAAACTAGAGGATAGGAACCAATTTCAGCGAGTTTCAAGCATGAAATTGAAAAAAAACACTTTTCCTTAAACAAGCTCTAAATCGTGTTTAATGCACTCTGTTAGTGAAATTTTTTGCAGTACTGCTTAAACTAGAGGATAGGAACCAATTTCAGCGAGTTTCAAGCATGAAATTGAAAAAAAACACTTTTCCTTAAACAAGCTCTAAATCGTGTTTAATGCACTCTGTTAGTGAAATTTTTTGCAGTACTGCTTAAACTAGAGGATAGGAACCAATTTCAGCGAGTTTCAAGCATGAAATTGAAAAAAAACACTTTTCCTTAAACAAGCTCTAAATCGTGTTTAATGCACTCTGTTAGTGAAATTTTTTGCAGTACTGCTTAAACTAGAGGATAGGAACCAATTTCAGCGAGTTTCAAGCATGAAATTGAAAAAAAACACTTTTCCTTAAACAAGCTCTAAATCGTGTTTAATGCACTCTGTTAGTGAAATTTTTTGCAGTACTGCTTAAACTAGAGGATAGGAACCAATTTCAGCGAGTTTCAAGCATGAAATTGAAAAAAAACACTTTTCCTTAAACAAGCTCTAAATCGTGTTTAATGCACTCTGTTAGTGAAATTTTTTGCAGTACTGCTTAAACTAGAGGATAGGAACCAATTTCAGCGAGTTTCAAGCATGAAATTGAAAAAAAACACTTTTCCTTAAACAAGCTCTAAATCGTGTTTAATGCACTCTGTTAGTGAAATTTTTTGCAGTACTGCTTAAACTAGAGGATAGGAACCAATTTCAGCGAGTTTCAAGCATGAAATTGAAAAAAAACACTTTTCCTTAAACAAGCTCTAAATCGTGTTTAATGCACTCTGTTAGTGAAATTTTTTGCAGTACTGCTTAAACTAGAGGATAGGAACCAATTTCAGCGAGTTTCAAGCATGAAATTGAAAAAAAACACTTTTCCTTAAACAAGCTCTAAATCGTGTTTAATGCACTCTGTTAGTGAAATTTTTTGCAGTACTGCTTAAACTAGAGGATAGGAACCAATTTCAGCGAGTTTCAAGCATGAAATTGAAAAAAAACACTTTTCCTTAAACAAGCTCTAAATCGTGTTTAATGCACTCTGTTAGTGAAATTTTTTGCAGTACTGCTTAAACTAGAGGATAGGAACCAATTTCAGCGAGTTTCAAGCATGAAATTGAAAAAAAACACTTTTCCTTAAACAAGCTCTAAATCGTGTTTAATGCACTCTGTTAGTGAAATTTTTTGCAGTACTGCTTAAACTAGAGGATAGGAACCAATTTCAGCGAGTTTCAAGCATGAAATTGAAAAAAAACACTTTTCCTTAAACAAGCTCTAAATCGTGTTTAATGCACTCTGTTAGTGAAATTTTTTGCAGTACTGCTTAAACTAGAGGATAGGAACCAATTTCAGCGAGTTTCAAGCATGAAATTGAAAAAAAACACTTTTCCTTAAACAAGCTCTAAATCGTGTTTAATGCACTCTGTTAGTGAAATTTTTTGCAGTACTGCTTAAACTAGAGGATAGGAACCAATTTCAGCGAGTTTCAAGCATGAAATTGAAAAAAAACACTTTTCCTTAAACAAGCTCTAAATCGTGTTTAATGCACTCTGTTAGTGAAATTTTTTGCAGTACTGCTTAAACTAGAGGATAGGAACCAATTTCAGCGAGTTTCAAGCATGAAATTGAAAAAAAACACTTTTCCTTAAACAAGCTCTAAATCGTGTTTAATGCACTCTGTTAGTGAAATTTTTTGCAGTACTGCTTAAACTAGAGGATAGGAACCAATTTCAGCGAGTTTCAAGCATGAAATTGAAAAAAAACACTTTTCCTTAAACAAGCTCTAAATCGTGTTTAATGCACTCTGTTAGTGAAATTTTTTGCAGTACTGCTTAAACTAGAGGATAGGAACCAATTTCAGCGAGTTTCAAGCATGAAATTGAAAAAAAACACTTTTCCTTAAACAAGCTCTAAATCGTGTTTAATGCACTCTGTTAGTGAAATTTTTTGCAGTACTGCTTAAACTAGAGGATAGGAACCAATTTCAGCGAGTTTCAAGCATGAAATTGAAAAAAAACACTTTTCCTTAAACAAGCTCTAAATCGTGTTTAATGCACTCTGTTAGTGAAATTTTTTGCAGTACTGCTTAAACTAGAGGATAGGAACCAATTTCAGCGAGTTTCAAGCATGAAATTGAAAAAAAACACTTTTCCTTAAACAAGCTCTAAATCGTGTTTAATGCACTCTGTTAGTGAATTTTTTTGCAGTACTGCTTAAACTAGAGGATAGGAACCAATTTCAGCGAGTTTCAAGCATGAAATTGAAAAAAAACACTTTTCCTTAAACAAGCTCTAAATCGTGTTTAATGCACTCTGTTAGTGAAATTTTTTGCAGTACTGCTTAAACTAGAGGATAGGAACCAATTTCAGCGAGTTTCAAGCATGAAATTGAAAAAAAACACTTTTCCTTAAACAAGCTCTAAATCGTGTTTAATGCACTCTGTTAGTGAAATTTTTTGCAGTACTGCTTAAACTAGAGGATAGGAACCAATTTCAGCGAGTTTCAAGCATGAAATTGAAAAAAAAACACTTTTCCTTAAACAAGCTCTAAATCGTGTTTAATGCACTCTGTTAGTGAAATTTTTTGCAGTACTGCTTAAACTAGAGGATAGGAACCAATTTCAGCGAGTTTCAAGCATGAAATTGAAAAAAAACACTTTTCCTTAAACAAGCTCTAAATCGTGTTTAATGCACTCTGTTAGTGAAATTTTTTGCAGTACTGCTTAAACTAGAGGATAGGAACCAATTTCAGCGAGTTTCAAGCATGAAATTGAAAAAAAACACTTTTCCTTAAACAAGCTCTAAATCGTGTTTAATGCACTCTGTTAGTGAAATTTTTTGCAGTACTGCTTAAACTAGAGGATAGGAACCAATTTCAGCGAGTTTCAAGCATGAAATTGAAAAAAAACACTTTTCCTTAAACAAGCTCTAAATCGTGTTTAATGCACTCTGTTAGTGAAATTTTTTGCAGTACTGCTTAAACTAGAGGATAGGAACCAATTTCAGCGAGTTTCAAGCATGAAATTGAAAAAAAACACTTTTCCTTAAACAAGCTCTAAATCGTGTTTAATGCACTCTGTTAGTGAAATTTTTTGCAGTACTGCTTAAACTAGAGGATAGGAACCAATTTCAGCGAGTTTCAAGCATGAAATTGAAAAAAAACACTTTTCCTTAAACAAGCTCTAAATCGTGTTTAATGCACTCTGTTAGTGAAATTTTTTGCAGTACTGCTTAAACTAGAGGATAGGAACCAATTTCAGCGAGTTTCAAGCATGAAATTGAAAAAAAACACTTTTCCTTAAACAAGCTCTAAATCGTGTTTAATGCACTCTGTTAGTGAAATTTTTTGCAGTACTGCTTAAACTAGAGGATAGGAACCAATTTCAGCGAGTTTCAAGCATGAAATTGAAAAAAAACACTTTTCCTTAAACAAGCTCTAAATCGTGTTTAATGCACTCTGTTAGTGAAATTTTTTGCAGTACTGCTTAAACTAGAGGATAGGAACCAATTTCAGCGAGTTTCAAGCATGAAATTGAAAAAAAACACTTTTCCTTAAACAAGCTCTAAATCGTGTTTAATGCACTCTGTTAGTGAAATTTTTTGCAGTACTGCTTAAACTAGAGGATAGGAACCAATTTCAGCGAGTTTCAAGCATGAAATTGAAAAAAAACACTTTTCCTTAAACAAGCTCTAAATCGTGTTTAATGCACTCTGTTAGTGAAATTTTTTGCAGTACTGCTTAAACTAGAGGATAGGAACCAATTTCAGCGAGTTTCAAGCATGAAATTGAAAAAAAACACTTTTCCTTAAACAAGCTCTAAATCGTGTTTAATGCACTCTGTTAGTGAAATTTTTTGCAGTACTGCTTAAACTAGAGGATAGGAACCAATTTCAGCGAGTTTCAAGCATGAAATTGAAAAAAAACACTTTTCCTTAAACAAGCTCTAAATCGTGTTTAATGCACTCTGTTAGTGAAATTTTTTGCAGTACTGCTTAAACTAGAGGATAGGAACCAATTTCAGCGAGTTTCAAGCATGAAATTGAAAAAAAACACTTTTCCTTAAACAAGCTCTAAATCGTGTTTAATGCACTCTGTTAGTGAAATTTTTTGCAGTACTGCTTAAACTAGAGGATAGGAACCAATTTCAGCGAGTTTCAAGCATGAAATTGAAAAAAAACACTTTTCCTTAAACAAGCTCTAAATCGTGTTTAATGCACTCTGTTAGTGAAATTTTTTGCAGTACTGCTTAAACTAGAGGATAGGAACCAATTTCAGCGAGTTTCAAGCATGAAATTGAAAAAAAACACTTTTCCTTAAACAAGCTCTAAATCGTGTTTAATGCACTCTGTTAGTGAAATTTTTTGCAGTACTGCTTAAACTAGAGGATAGGAACCAATTTCAGCGAGTTTCAAGCATGAAATTGAAAAAAAACACTTTTCCTTAAACAAGCTCTAAATCGTGTTTAATGCACTCTGTTAGTGAAATTTTTTGCAGTACTGCTTAAACTAGAGGATAGGAACCAATTTCAGCGAGTTTCAAGCATGAAATTGAAAAAAAACACTTTTCCTTAAACAAGCTCTAAATCGTGTTTAATGCACTCTGTTAGTGAAATTTTTTGCAGTACTGCTTAAACTAGAGGATAGGAACCAATTTCAGCGAGTTTCAAGCATGAAATTGAAAAAAAACACTTTTCCTTAAACAAGCTCTAAATCGTGTTTAATGCACTCTGTTAGTGAAATTTTTTGCAGTACTGCTTAAACTAGAGGATAGGAACCAATTTCAGCGAGTTTCAAGCATGAAATTGAAAAAAAACACTTTTCCTTAAACAAGCTCTAAATCGTGTTTAATGCACTCTGTTAGTGAAATTTTTTGCAGTACTGCTTAAACTAGAGGATAGGAACCAATTTCAGCGAGTTTCAAGCATGAAATTGAAAAAAAACACTTTTCCTTAAACAAGCTCTAAATCGTGTTTAATGCACTCTGTTAGTGAAATTTTTTGCAGTACTGCTTAAACTAGAGGATAGGAACCAATTTCAGCGAGTTTCAAGCATGAAATTGAAAAAAAACACTTTTCCTTAAACAAGCTCTAAATCGTGTTTAATGCACTCTGTTAGTGAATTTTTTTGCAGTACTGCTTAAACTAGAGGATAGGAACCAATTTCAGCGAGTTTCAAGCATGAAATTGAAAAAAAACACTTTTCCTTAAACAAGCTCTAAATCGTGTTTAATGCACTCTGTTAGTGAAATTTTTTGCAGTACTGCTTAAACTAGAGGATAGGAACCAATTTCAGCGAGTTTCAAGCATGAAATTGAAAAAAAACACTTTTCCTTAAACAAGCTCTAAATCGTGTTTAATGCACTCTGTTAGTGAAATTTTTTGCAGTACTGCTTAAACTAGAGGATAGGAACCAATTTCAGCGAGTTTCAAGCATGAAATTGAAAAAAAACACTTTTCCTTAAACAAGCTCTAAATCGTGTTTAATGCACTCTGTTAGTGAAATTTTTTGCAGTACTGCTTAAACTAGAGGATAGGAACCAATTTCAGCGAGTTTCAAGCATGAAATTGAAAAAAAACACTTTTCCTTAAACAAGCTCTAAATCGTGTTTAATGCACTCTGTTAGTGAAATTTTTTGCAGTACTGCTTAAACTAGAGGATAGGAACCAATTTCAGCGAGTTTCAAGCATGAAATTGAAAAAAAACACTTTTCCTTAAACAAGCTCTAAATCGTGTTTAATGCACTCTGTTAGTGAAATTTTTTGCAGTACTGCTTAAACTAGAGGATAGGAACCAATTTCAGCGAGTTTCAAGCATGAAATTGAAAAAAAACACTTTTCCTTAAACAAGCTCTAAATCGTGTTTAATGCACTCTGTTAGTGAAATTTTTTGCAGTACTGCTTAAACTAGAGGATAGGAACCAATTTCAGCGAGTTTCAAGCATGAAATTGAAAAAAAACACTTTTCCTTAAACAAGCTCTAAATCGTGTTTAATGCACTCTGTTAGTGAAATTTTTTGCAGTACTGCTTAAACTAGAGGATAGGAACCAATTTCAGCGAGTTTCAAGCATGAAATTGAAAAAAAACACTTTTCCTTAAACAAGCTCTAAATCGTGTTTAATGCACTCTGTTAGTGAAATTTTTTGCAGTACTGCTTAAACTAGAGGATAGGAACCAATTTCAGCGAGTTTCAAGCATGAAATTGAAAAAAAACACTTTTCCTTAAACAAGCTCTAAATCGTGTTTAATGCACTCTGTTAGTGAAATTTTTTGCAGTACTGCTTAAACTAGAGGATAGGAACCAATTTCAGCGAGTTTCAAGCATGAAATTGAAAAAAAACACTTTTCCTTAAACAAGCTCTAAATCGTGTTTAATGCACTCTGTTAGTGAAATTTTTTGCAGTACTGCTTAAACTAGAGGATAGGAACCAATTTCAGCGAGTTTCAAGCATGAAATTGAAAAAAAACACTTTTCCTTAAACAAGCTCTAAATCGTGTTTAATGCACTCTGTTAGTGAAATTTTTTGCAGTACTGCTTAAACTAGAGGATAGGAACCAATTTCAGCGAGTTTCAAGCATGAAATTGAAAAAAAACACTTTTCCTTAAACAAGCTCTAAATCGTGTTTAATGCACTCTGTTAGTGAAATTTTTTGCAGTACTGCTTAAACTAGAGGATAGGAACCAATTTCAGCGAGTTTCAAGCATGAAATTGAAAAAAAACACTTTTCCTTAAACAAGCTCTAAATCGTGTTTAATGCACTCTGTTAGTGAAATTTTTTGCAGTACTGCTTAAACTAGAGGATAGGAACCAATTTCAGCGAGTTTCAAGCATGAAATTGAAAAAAAACACTTTTCCTTAAACAAGCTCTAAATCGTGTTTAATGCACTCTGTTAGTGAAATTTTTTGCAGTACTGCTTAAACTAGAGGATAGGAACCAATTTCAGCGAGTTTCAAGCATGAAATTGAAAAAAAACACTTTTCCTTAAACAAGCTCTAAATCGTGTTTAATGCACTCTGTTAGTGAAATTTTTTGCAGTACTGCTTAAACTAGAGGATAGGAACCAATTTCAGCGAGTTTCAAGCATGAAATTGAAAAAAAACACTTTTCCTTAAACAAGCTCTAAATCGTGTTTAATGCACTCTGTTAGTGAAATTTTTTGCAGTACTGCTTAAACTAGAGGATAGGAACCAATTTCAGCGAGTTTCAAGCATGAAATTGAAAAAAAACACTTTTCCTTAAACAAGCTCTAAATCGTGTTTAATGCACTCTGTTAGTGAAATTTTTTGCAGTACTGCTTAAACTAGAGGATAGGAACCAATTTCAGCGAGTTTCAAGCATGAAATTGAAAAAAAACACTTTTCCTTAAACAAGCTCTAAATCGTGTTTAATGCACTCTGTTAGTGAAATTTTTTGCAGTACTGCTTAAACTAGAGGATAGGAACCAATTTCAGCGAGTTTCAAGCATGAAATTGAAAAAAAACACTTTTCCTTAAACAAGCTCTAAATCGTGTTTAATGCACTCTGTTAGTGAAATTTTTTGCAGTACTGAAAAAAAAAACTTTTCCTTAACTTCTTCAGGCTGCAAGCCCGACATCGGGATCAATATGACAACAGCCTGTCCAAGTGCAGAGCGCGAAATTCAAAATCTATTTTTGTAAAATATTTAACTTTCACACATTAACAAGTCCAATACAGCATTTGAAAGATAAACATCTTGTCAATCCAGCCAACATGTCCGATTTTTTAAATGTTTTACAGAGAAAACACCACATATATTTATGTTAGGTCACCACCAAATAAAAAAAGACAGAAAGACATTTTTCACAGCACAAGTAGGCTGCATTTAGCATGCACAAGCCAACCTAACTAACCTAGAACCAACCTAAATAACCTAGAAAAAACTACCTCAGATGACAGTCCTATAACATGTTACACAATAAATCTATGTTTTGTTCAAAAAAAATGCATATTTTAGCTATAAATCAGTTTTACATTACTGCTACCATCATAGCTACAGTAAGAAATCGCACGGGAGTAGCCAGAGAAAATACAGACACCAACGTCAACTACCTTATTACACTTCAGAAAACATTTCAGAGAAATATATGGTGGATAGCTAATGAAAGAGAAAGATCTTGTGAATACAGACAATATTTCAGATTCTTTAAATGTTTTACAGCGAAAACACCACATATATTCATGTTAGCTCACCACCAAATACAAAAAGAGAGACACTTATTTTTCACAGCACCGGTAGCATGCAGCTAGCATGCAGCTAGCATGCAAAGCCAACCTAACTAACCTAGAACTAACCTAAATAACCTAGAAAAAACTCCCTCAGATGACAGTCCTATAACATGTTACACAATAAATCTATGTTTTGTTCAAAAAAAATGCATATTTTAGCTATAAATCAGTTTTACATTACTGCTACCATCATAGCTACAGTAAGAAATCGCACGGCAGTAGCCAGAGAAAACAGACACCAACGTCTACTTCTAATTTCACATCAGAAAAGATTTCAGAAAAATATATGGTGGATAGCTAATGAAAGAGAAAGATCTTGTGAATACAGACAATATTTCCGATTTCTGAAGTGTTTTACAGCGAAAACACAATATATCGTTATATTAGCTTACTACAATAGCTAGCACACAGCAGCATTGATTCTAGTCAAACGCTAGCGATAGCACAGTTCGACAGATATATGAAAAAGCATCCCAAATTGGGTCCTTATCTTTGTTGATTTTCCATCAGAATGTTCTCCAAAGGGTCCTTTGTTCAGAACCGTGTTCATTTGGACCTAGAACGAACGATGTCCCTGTTGAATTAGCATGACACACTGGCCATGCCATGCTAACCTCTCCGTCTTGACAAAATTCTTGCGTCGCATCACGTCTAAAGTCCAGAATAAATTTCAATAATATAATTAAAGTATATTGAAAAAACATACTTTAGGATGATTTTGTGACATGTATCAAAGAAAATCGAAGCTGGAGGTCATATTCACCTATAACGAGTGTTTTCCAGGAGCGCGGTCCAGTTCCTACTTCGCGCCCAGAAAAAATTATAAAGTGCGCACTTATCACTCAAAGAGGTTCCTTTCAGTCCCTGACAGAGATAATCAAGTCCTTTTTTCTCTCACTTCCGCATGACAACCAGGGGAAGATGTGTGACGTGTTTGTACAGTCCCAAGTGCCAAGGCCTTTTATAGAGAGTATCTTGAAGAGAGACATAGCTTCTTGGAAAATTCACTTTTTCCAGAAAATGGGCTGTAAAAAGAGTTATGTTTCACTTAGAGAAATAATTAAACCTGTTTTAGAAACTAGAAGGTGTTTTATATCCAAAGGTAATAAATAATATGCATATTGTACGAGCAAGAATTGAGTACGAGGCCGTTTGAAATGGGCACCTTTTTTCTGGCTACTCAATAATTTCCCTTGCAGCCATAAGAGGTTAAACAAGCTCTAAATCGTGTTTAATGCACTCTGTTAGTGAAATTTTTTGCAGTACTGCTTAAACTAGAGGATAGGAACCAATTTCAGCGAGTTTCAAGCATGAAATTGAAAAAAAACACTTTTCCTTAAACAAGCTCTAAATCGTGTTTAATGCACTCTGTTAGTGAAATTTTTTGCAGTACTGCTTAAACTAGAGGATAGGAACCAATTTCAGCGAGTTTCAAGCATGAAATTGAAAAAAAACACTTTTCCTTAAACAAGCTCTAAATCGTGTTTAATGCACTCTGTTAGTGAAATTTTTTGCAGTACTGCTTAAACTAGAGGATAGGAACCAATTTCAGCGAGTTTCAAGCATGAAATTGAAAAAAAACACTTTTCCTTAAACAAGCTCTAAATCGTGTTTAATGCACTCTGTTAGTGAAATTTTTTGCAGTACTGCTTAAACTAGAGGATAGGAACCAATTTCAGCGAGTTTCAAGCATGAAATTGAAAAAAAACACTTTTCCTTAAACAAGCTCTAAATCGTGTTTAATGCACTCTGTTAGTGAAATTTTTTGCAGTACTGCTTAAACTAGAGGATAGGAACCAATTTCAGCGAGTTTCAAGCATGAAATTGAAAAAAAACACTTTTCCTTAAACAAGCTCTAAATCGTGTTTAATGCACTCTGTTAGTGAAATTTTTTGCAGTACTGCTTAAACTAGAGGATAGGAACCAATTTCAGCGAGTTTCAAGCATGAAATTGAAAAAAAACACTTTTCCTTAAACAAGCTCTAAATCGTGTTTAATGCACTCTGTTAGTGAAATTTTTTGCAGTACTGCTTAAACTAGAGGATAGGAACCAATTTCAGCGAGTTTCAAGCATGAAATTGAAAAAAAACACTTTTCCTTAAACAAGCTCTAAATCGTGTTTAATGCACTCTGTTAGTGAAATTTTTTGCAGTACTGCTTAAACTAGAGGATAGGAACCAATTTCAGCGAGTTTCAAGCATGAAATTGAAAAAAAACACTTTTCCTTAAACAAGCTCTAAATCGTGTTTAATGCACTCTGTTAGTGAAATTTTTTGCAGTACTGCTTAAACTAGAGGATAGGAACCAATTTCAGCGAGTTTCAAGCATGAAATTGAAAAAAAACACTTTTCCTTAAACAAGCTCTAAATCGTGTTTAATGCACTCTGTTAGTGAAATTTTTTGCAGTACTGCTTAAACTAGAGGATAGGAACCAATTTCAGCGAGTTTCAAGCATGAAATTGAAAAAAAACACTTTTCCTTAAACAAGCTCTAAATCGTGTTTAATGCACTCTGTTAGTGAAATTTTTTGCAGTACTGCTTAAACTAGAGGATAGGAACCAATTTCAGCGAGTTTCAAGCATGAAATTGAAAAAAAACACTTTTCCTTAAACAAGCTCTAAATCGTGTTTAATGCACTCTGTTAGTGAAATTTTTTGCAGTACTGCTTAAACTAGAGGATAGGAACCAATTTCAGCGAGTTTCAAGCATGAAATTGAAAAAAAACACTTTTCCTTAAACAAGCTCTAAATCGTGTTTAATGCACTCTGTTAGTGAAATTTTTTGCAGTACTGCTTAAACTAGAGGATAGGAACCAATTTCAGCGAGTTTCAAGCATGAAATTGAAAAAAAACACTTTTCCTTAAACAAGCTCTAAATCGTGTTTAATGCACTCTGTTAGTGAAATTTTTTGCAGTACTGCTTAACTTTTACTGCCTCAGAAACCCGGATCCGGGAGCACCCCCCACCCCCCACACACTGATTAGCATAGATAGCATAGCTTCAGAAGTAGATAGTAGCATCTAAATATCATTAAATCACAAGTCCAAGACACCAGATGAAAGATACAGATCTTGTGAATAAAGCCACCATTTCAGATTTTTAAAATGTTTTACAGGGAAGACAAAATATGTAAATCTATTAGCTAAACACGTTAGCAAAATACACCACTATTCTAACTCCATCAGTTTCTTACTCCTTCAGGTGCTATCACCAATTCGGCTCAACTAAGATATTGATAGCCAATAACCTATAAAAAAAACCATCAGATGACAGTCTGATAACATATTCATGGTATAGGATAGTTTTTGTTAGAAAAAAGTGCATATTTCAGGTAGAAATCACAGTTTACAATTGCACCGACCATCACAAATCCACTAGAATTACTAGATAGAGCAACGTGTATGACCAATTTACTCATCATAAAACATTTCATAAAAATAGACAAAGCATAGCAATGGAAAGACCCAGTTCTTGTGATTTCAGACCATATTTCAGATTTTCTAAGCGTTTTTCAGCGAAAACACAATAAATCGATAAGTTAGCATACTACATGTTCCAACGTTACCAGAGCATCGATTCCAGCCAAAGAGCGCTATAACGTAACCACCGCCAAAAGATATTAATTTTTTCACTAACCTTCTCAGAATTCTTCCGATGACACTCCTGTAACATCATTTTACAACATACATATACAGTTTGTTCGAAAAGGTGCATATTTAGCCATACAAAACCGTGGTTACACAATGAAAATACTAGGAAATCAAGCCTCAATATGTCTGACGTCATCTATCAGAGTGATCTAGTTTAATTAAAAGCTAATCATATACTTGACTAAAAAATACAGGGTTGACAGGAATCGAAAGACAAATTAGTTCTTAATGCAACCGCTGATTTACATTTTTAAAATTATCCTTACTTTTCAATACAGGGTTGGCCAAGTGAAGCTATACCAAACAAAATGGCGATGTATGCGTTTAAAATATTTCGACAGAAACACGGTTTATCATATTAAATATTGCTTACTTTGAGCTGATCTTCCATCATATTCTTGGGCAATGTATCCTTTCTATGTTATAAACGTCTTTTGGTCGATAGATGTCCTCTGTCCTTCGAAATGTCCATCACCAACGACCGACACCCTAAAGCGTGTCCAAACTTTCAGAGTGCACGACAAAGAAATTCCTCAAAATCGCACTAAACGGATATAAATTGATATAAAACGGTTAAAATTCACTACATTATGATGTTTTTAACAACTATAACGACTGAAAACATGACCGGAGAAATACTGCTGGTTAGAAAACGATTTGGAACGAGGCAGGTCCGATGGCCTTCACGCTTGAGGCGCACGTTGAGAAAGAGGGGTCTCTGTACATTTTTGTCATTTATAATGGCTGTGAACGTCCCATAGACTTCATTGAAAACGTGATGACGTACAGACACCCAGAGGAAGACGTAGGTAGTGTCGGTTTCTTCATAGCATTCACTGTGGCCTTATAAACAGACCCCAGATCAGAGGTAAAAATTTCTGAAATCTGAACCCTGTCATGAAAAGTGCTGTAGAAATTGTTCTGTACCACTCAGAGACAAAATTTCAACTCCTATAGAAACTATAGACTGTTTTCTATCCAATAATAACAATAATATGCATATTGTACGATCAAGAATTGAGTACGAGGCAGTTTAATTTGGAAATGTAAAAAAAAAAATAATGCTAACAGCTCCCCCTAAATCGTGTTTAATGACAAAAGGTACTGCTAAACTAGAGGATAGGAACCAATTTCAGCGAGTTTCAAGCATGAAATTGAAAAAAAACACTTTTCCTTAAACAAGCTCTAAATCGTGTTTAATGCACTCTGTTAGTGAAATTTTTTGCAGTACTGCTTAAACTAGAGGATAGGAACCAATTTCAGCGAGTTTCAAGCATGAAATTGAAAAAAAACACTTTTCCTTAAACAAGCTCTAAATCGTGTTTAATGCACTCTGTTAGTGAAATTTTTTGCAGTACTGCTTAAACTAGAGGATAGGAACCAATTTCAGCGAGTTTCAAGCATGAAATTGAAAAAAAACACTTTTCCTTAAACAAGCTCTAAATCGTGTTTAATGCACTCTGTTAGTGAAATTTTTTGCAGTACTGCTTAAACTAGAGGATAGGAACCAATTTCAGCGAGTTTCAAGCATGAAATTGAAAAAAAACACTTTTCCTTAAACAAGCTCTAAATCGTGTTTAATGCACTCTGTTAGTGAAATTTTTTGCAGTACTGCTTAAACTAGAGGATAGGAACCAATTTCAGCGAGTTTCAAGCATGAAATTGAAAAAAAACACTTTTCCTTAAACAAGCTCTAAATCGTGTTTAATGCACTCTGTTAGTGAAATTTTTTGCAGTACTGCTTAAACTAGAGGATAGGAACCAATTTCAGCGAGTTTCAAGCATGAAATTGAAAAAAAACACTTTTCCTTAAACAAGCTCTAAATCGTGTTTAATGCACTCTGTTAGTGAAATTTTTTGCAGTACTGCTTAAACTAGAGGATAGGAACCAATTTCAGCGAGTTTCAAGCATGAAATTGAAAAAAAACACTTTTCCTTAAACAAGCTCTAAATCGTGTTTAATGCACTCTGTTAGTGAAATTTTTTGCAGTACTGCTTAAACTAGAGGATAGGAACCAATTTCAGCGAGTTTCAAGCATGAAATTGAAAAAAAACACTTTTCCTTAAACAAGCTCTAAATCGTGTTTAATGCACTCTGTTAGTGAAATTTTTTGCAGTACTGCTTAAACTAGAGGATAGGAACCAATTTCAGCGAGTTTCAAGCATGAAATTGAAAAAAAACACTTTTCCTTAAACAAGCTCTAAATCGTGTTTAATGCACTCTGTTAGTGAAATTTTTTGCAGTACTGCTTAAACTAGAGGATAGGAACCAATTTCAGCGAGTTTCAAGCATGAAATTGAAAAAAAACACTTTTCCTTAAACAAGCTCTAAATCGTGTTTAATGCACTCTGTTAGTGAAATTTTTTGCAGTACTGCTTAAACTAGAGGATAGGAACCAATTTCAGCGAGTTTCAAGCATGAAATTGAAAAAAAACACTTTTCCTTAAACAAGCTCTAAATCGTGTTTAATGCACTCTGTTAGTGAAATTTTTTGCAGTACTGCTTAAACTAGAGGATAGGAACCAATTTCAGCGAGTTTCAAGCATGAAATTGAAAAAAAACACTTTTCCTTAAACAAGCTCTAAATCGTGTTTAATGCACTCTGTTAGTGAAATTTTTTGCAGTACTGCTTAAACTAGAGGATAGGAACCAATTTCAGCGAGTTTCAAGCATGAAATTGAAAAAAAACACTTTTCCTTAAACAAGCTCTAAATCGTGTTTAATGCACTCTGTTAGTGAAATTTTTTGCAGTACTGCTTAAACTAGAGGATAGGAACCAATTTCAGCGAGTTTCAAGCATGAAATTGAAAAAAAACACTTTTCCTTAAACAAGCTCTAAATCGTGTTTAATGCACTCTGTTAGTGAAATTTTTTGCAGTACTGCTTAAACTAGAGGATAGGAACCAATTTCAGCGAGTTTCAAGCATGAAATTGAAAAAAAACACTTTTCCTTAAACAAGCTCTAAATCGTGTTTAATGCACTCTGTTAGTGAAATTTTTTGCAGTACTGCTTAAACTAGAGGATAGGAACCAATTTCAGCGAGTTTCAAGCATGAAATTGAAAAAAAACACTTTTCCTTAAACAAGCTCTAAATCGTGTTTAATGCACTCTGTTAGTGAAATTTTTTGCAGTACTGCTTAAACTAGAGGATAGGAACCAATTTCAGCGAGTTTCAAGCATGAAATTGAAAAAAAACACTTTTCCTTAAACAAGCTCTAAATCGTGTTTAATGCACTCTGTTAGTGAAATTTTTTGCAGTACTGCTTAAACTAGAGGATAGGAACCAATTTCAGCGAGTTTCAAGCATGAAATTGAAAAAAAACACTTTTCCTTAAACAAGCTCTAAATCGTGTTTAATGCACTCTGTTAGTGAAATTTTTTGCAGTACTGCTTAAACTAGAGGATAGGAACCAATTTCAGCGAGTTTCAAGCATGAAATTGAAAAAAAACACTTTTCCTTAAACAAGCTCTAAATCGTGTTTAATGCACTCTGTTAGTGAAATTTTTTGCAGTACTGCTTAAACTAGAGGATAGGAACCAATTTCAGCGAGTTTCAAGCATGAAATTGAAAAAAAACACTTTTCCTTAAACAAGCTCTAAATCGTGTTTAATGCACTCTGTTAGTGAAATTTTTTGCAGTACTGCTTAAACTAGAGGATAGGAACCAATTTCAGCGAGTTTCAAGCATGAAATTGAAAAAAAACACTTTTCCTTAAACAAGCTCTAAATCGTGTTTAATGCACTCTGTTAGTGAAATTTTTTGCAGTACTGCTTAAACTAGAGGATAGGAACCAATTTCAGCGAGTTTCAAGCATGAAATTGAAAAAAAACACTTTTCCTTAAACAAGCTCTAAATCGTGTTTAATGCACTCTGTTAGTGAAATTTTTTGCAGTACTGCTTAAACTAGAGGATAGGAACCAATTTCAGCGAGTTTCAAGCATGAAATTGAAAAAAAACACTTTTCCTTAAACAAGCTCTAAATCGTGTTTAATGCACTCTGTTAGTGAAATTTTTTGCAGTACTGCTTAAACTAGAGGATAGGAACCAATTTCAGCGAGTTTCAAGCATGAAATTGAAAAAAAACACTTTTCCTTAAACAAGCTCTAAATCGTGTTTAATGCACTCTGTTAGTGAAATTTTTTGCAGTACTGCTTAAACTAGAGGATAGGAACCAATTTCAGCGAGTTTCAAGCATGAAATTGAAAAAAAACACTTTTCCTTAAACAAGCTCTAAATCGTGTTTAATGCACTCTGTTAGTGAAATTTTTTGCAGTACTGCTTAAACTAGAGGATAGGAACCAATTTCAGCGAGTTTCAAGCATGAAATTGAAAAAAAACACTTTTCCTTAAACAAGCTCTAAATCGTGTTTAATGCACTCTGTTAGTGAAATTTTTTGCAGTACTGCTTAAACTAGAGGATAGGAACCAATTTCAGCGAGTTTCAAGCATGAAATTGAAAAAAAACACTTTTCCTTAAACAAGCTCTAAATCGTGTTTAATGCACTCTGTTAGTGAATTTTTTTGCAGTACTGCTTAACCTGTTGGGGATGGGGGCGCTGTTTAGACTATTTATGCTAACTTGGCTAATTTTTGAAACGGCTTCCCACAAAATCCTTGATCGTACAATATGCATATTATTATTATTATTGGATAGAAAACAGTCTATAGTTTCTATAGGAGTTGAAATTTTGTCTCTAAGTGGAACAGAGCCCATTCTACAGCAATTTCCCTGACATGGAGTCAGATTTGAGAAATGTTGGCCACTCTTCTGAACTCAGTTAAAAGGGCACTGTCGTTGCTATGACTATACGGACACTTCTTACGTCTTCCCCTGGATGCCTTTACGTGATGACGATTCCAACGGGGTCGATTGCACGTTCACAGGACCTACAAATGAAAAAACCCTGAAGCTAGTCATTCTTTGGGAGCTGCGTCATGAGCCTAGAGGACACCGGCGCGCACCTGTTCCAAGCGTTAGTTTAGCCTGTTATATTTCTCCGGTCATCTTTTCACTCGTTATAGGAGTTAAAAACATCATAAGGTAGTTAATTTAAAGCGTTTTATAGCAATTTATATCCGTTTAGTGCGATTTTGGGACATTTATTTTTGCAACGATGTGAAAAGTTGGGCACGCTTTTCAGTTCATCCCGAACGCAGTTGACATTTCCACATGGCAAGAGGACAGCTTTCCACCAAAAGATGATTTCTCCCAAGAAAGGATCCTTTGCCCAAGATACTGATGGAAGAACAGCTCAAGGTAGGACATTTTTATTATGATAAATCGTGTTTCTGTCGAAACATTTTAGTGGCTTAGGACGCCATGTTTTTTGACGTAGCTTCGCTTGGCGCAAACTGTATTGAAAAGTAAGGATAAATTAAAAAATGTAATAACGCAATTGTATTAAGAATTAAATTGTCTATCAATCCCTGTCCACCCTATATTTTTTAGTCACGTTTATGAGTATTTATGTATAAGAGTAGATCACTGTCTAAGTGGCGCACAGACTTTTTCTGACCAGCTGAGCTACATTCCACATTGTCTAACCATGATTTTGGTGGCTAAATATAAACATTTTCGATCAAACTCTATATGGATTGTGTAATATGATGTTACAGGAGTGTCATCGGAAGAATTCTGAGAAGGTTAGTGAAAAAATTAATATCTTTTGGCGATGTTGACTTTTATCGCTCACTTTGGCTAGAATCAATGCTGGGCTGCTAATTGCTATGTGCTAAGCTAATATAACGATTTATTGTGTTTTCGCTGTAAGACACTTAGAAAATCTGAAATATTGTCTGTATTCACAGGATCTGTGTCTTTCGATTCGTGTATGCTGTGTATTTTTACGAAATGTTTGATGATTAGTAGTTAGGTAAACACGTTGCTCATTGTAATTATTCTAGTCCATTTGTGACGGTGGGTGCAATTGTAAACTATGCCATCTACCTGAAATATGCACTTTTTTCTAACAAAACCTATCCCATACCATAAATATGTTATCAGACTGTCATCTAATGAGTTTTTTTGTTGGTTAGGGGCTATAAATATCTTAGTTTAGCCGAATTGGTGATGGCTACTGGTGTTGGTGGACAAATAAAAGATGGTGGATTATGCTAATGTGTTTTTAGGTAATAGATGTACATCTTTACATATTGTGTCTTCCCTGTAAAACATTTTAAAAATCGGACATGTTGACTGGATTCACAAGATCTGTGTCTTTCATTAGCTGTATTGGACTTTAATGTGTGAAAGTTAAATATTTAAAAAAAATATTTTTTTTGAATTTCGCGGCACTGGTTTTTCAGTGGGGGGGGGGGAGGGGTGCCGCTAGCGCCACGCTGATCCTAGACAGGTTAAACAAGCTCTAAATCGTGTTTAATGCACTCTGTTAGTGAAATTTTTTGCAGTACTGCTTAAACTAGAGGATAGGAACCAATTTCAGCGAGTTTCAAGCATGAAATTGAAAAAAAACACTTTTCCTTAAACAAGCTCTAAATCGTGTTTAATGCACTCTGTTAGTGAAATTTTTTGCAGTACTGCTTAAACTAGAGGATAGGAACCAATTTCAGCGAGTTTCAAGCATGAAATTGAAAAAAAACACTTTTCCTTAAACAAGCTCTAAATCGTGTTTAATGCACTCTGTTAGTGAAATTTTTTGCAGTACTGCTTAAACTAGAGGATAGGAACCAATTTCAGCGAGTTTCAAGCATGAAATTGAAAAAAAACACTTTTCCTTAAACAAGCTCTAAATCGTGTTTAATGCACTCTGTTAGTGAAATTTTTTGCAGTACTGCTTAAACTAGAGGATAGGAACCAATTTCAGCGAGTTTCAAGCATGAAATTGAAAAAAAACACTTTTCCTTAAACAAGCTCTAAATCGTGTTTAATGCACTCTGTTAGTGAAATTTTTTGCAGTACTGCTTAAACTAGAGGATAGGAACCAATTTCAGCGAGTTTCAAGCATGAAATTGAAAAAAAACACTTTTCCTTAAACAAGCTCTAAATCGTGTTTAATGCACTCTGTTAGTGAAATTTTTTGCAGTACTGCTTAAACTAGAGGATAGGAACCAATTTCAGCGAGTTTCAAGCATGAAATTGAAAAAAAACACTTTTCCTTAAACAAGCTCTAAATCGTGTTTAATGCACTCTGTTAGTGAAATTTTTTGCAGTACTGCTTAAACTAGAGGATAGGAACCAATTTCAGCGAGTTTCAAGCATGAAATTGAAAAAAAACACTTTTCCTTAAACAAGCTCTAAATCGTGTTTAATGCACTCTGTTAGTGAAATTTTTTGCAGTACTGCTTAAACTAGAGGATAGGAACCAATTTCAGCGAGTTTCAAGCATGAAATTGAAAAAAAACACTTTTCCTTAAACAAGCTCTAAATCGTGTTTAATGCACTCTGTTAGTGAAATTTTTTGCAGTACTGCTTAAACTAGAGGATAGGAACCAATTTCAGCGAGTTTCAAGCATGAAATTGAAAAAAAACACTTTTCCTTAAACAAGCTCTAAATCGTGTTTAATGCACTCTGTTAGTGAAATTTTTTGCAGTACTGCTTAAACTAGAGGATAGGAACCAATTTCAGCGAGTTTCAAGCATGAAATTGAAAAAAAACACTTTTCCTTAAACAAGCTCTAAATCGTGTTTAATGCACTCTGTTAGTGAAATTTTTTGCAGTACTGCTTAAACTAGAGGATAGGAACCAATTTCAGCGAGTTTCAAGCATGAAATTGAAAAAAAACACTTTTCCTTAAACAAGCTCTAAATCGTGTTTAATGCACTCTGTTAGTGAAATTTTTTGCAGTACTGCTTAAACTAGAGGATAGGAACCAATTTCAGCGAGTTTCAAGCATGAAATTGAAAAAAAACACTTTTCCTTAAACAAGCTCTAAATCGTGTTTAATGCACTCTGTTAGTGAAATTTTTTGCAGTACTGCTTAAACTAGAGGATAGGAACCAATTTCAGCGAGTTTCAAGCATGAAATTGAAAAAAAACACTTTTCCTTAAACAAGCTCTAAATCGTGTTTAATGCACTCTGTTAGTGAAATTTTTTGCAGTACTGCTTAAACTAGAGGATAGGAACCAATTTCAGCGAGTTTCAAGCATGAAATTGAAAAAAAACACTTTTCCTTAAACAAGCTCTAAATCGTGTTTAATGCACTCTGTTAGTGAAATTTTTTGCAGTACTGCTTAAACTAGAGGATAGGAACCAATTTCAGCGAGTTTCAAGCATGAAATTGAAAAAAAACACTTTTCCTTAAACAAGCTCTAAATCGTGTTTAATGCACTCTGTTAGTGAAATTTTTTGCAGTACTGCTTAAACTAGAGGATAGGAACCAATTTCAGCGAGTTTCAAGCATGAAATTGAAAAAAAACACTTTTCCTTAAACAAGCTCTAAATCGTGTTTAATGCACTCTGTTAGTGAAATTTTTTGCAGTACTGCTTAAACTAGAGGATAGGAACCAATTTCAGCGAGTTTCAAGCATGAAATTGAAAAAAAACACTTTTCCTTAAACAAGCTCTAAATCGTGTTTAATGCACTCTGTTAGTGAAATTTTTTGCAGTACTGCTTAAACTAGAGGATAGGAACCAATTTCAGCGAGTTTCAAGCATGAAATTGAAAAAAAACACTTTTCCTTAAACAAGCTCTAAATCGTGTTTAATGCACTCTGTTAGTGAAATTTTTTG
>NW_027256213.1:0-24765 GCF_045679555.1 Salvelinus alpinus
TTAGGGGAGGAGTCTCTGCACGACAGGGTAGAAGGGGGCAGGGTTTGGATGTCAAGAGGTTTTCTTACACCTCTAAACTGAGCTTATTGAAAGACAGCATTTACACACACATACACACACACAAACACTCATACATGCTCGCACTCATGCTCACACGCAGGCATACACACATGCACGCACGCACACACACATGCATGCATACACACACACAAACATACACAAGCATGTTGCATTGGGTCACAGTCACAGACAAGTCCTCTTTAAAATGAGTGGAAAAGTCCCTCCTTCCTCTCTCTCTAAAATAATAGTGCAGATGTTTAGTTTCTCTCTCTCTTGTTTTCATACGAGGGGTAGCTAGAGGTTCCCATAGCATAGAGCAGATAGCTGCAGATGATGGACAGAAGGCTTGGCCTATTAGGCTGTGCTGTCCCAGTCTGCCCCTCCCTTCCCCTCCCTCCCCCCTCTTCCCCTCCCTCCTCCTCCCTCCCTCTCCCTCCCCCACCCGGCAGTCATGTGACCTGAGGTCAACGGTCCAGCACTCTTTCGACGGTTACGTGCAAGGCAGGAGTAAAAACAAGTATCTCTCTCTCCCATTCCTCTCTCCTTGTCTCATTCCTCTCTCCTTGCCTCATTCCTCTCTCCATCACTCCATCCTCTCTCTGCCTCTCATTTGTTCTCCAGGTTGTAACACTGGGCTTCTCCTCTCTCCTTTCCATCATAGCCAGGGAGAGGCTGACCGTACTTATCCACACACCAGCAGTAACCCCTCTTCCTCCCTTTGGAAGGACGGCACTGCAGAGAGAGGGAGAGAGGGAGAGAGAGGGAGAGAGGGAGAGGGAGAGAGAGAGGGAGAGAGAGAGAGAAATTGATTGATTTAATGCAATATATTAACAACCTACAGTCTATCATATAAAACTCTTGTCAACTTTGACTAAACTAGGAAAGGAGCTTTTTCTGTCAGACATTTACAGCCTTCAGCAAGCTGTATCCAATAGATAGTTAACACCAGCATGGGAAGGGCTAACGAACTAAGACCATTCAACTAGCCCTGGCCCATAGCCACAGCCTAGAAACATTCAGAGAGGGGAGAGAGGGACAGACAGAAAGACAGACAGGAGAGAGAATGAGAGACAGACAGACAAAGGAAGTAAGGACGAGGACTTATCGCTTTGAGACAGGTAGGGAGAGAAAGGGAGGAGAAAGAGAGGGCGATGAGAGACAGAGAGGGAGACAGACATTTGGATAGTCCAGATATTACATCTACAAATGGTCATACTACCAACATACTATATGTTGATAAGCAAGAGAGGGGAACGAAGACAGTAGGGGAAAGAGGACAGAGAGGGAAAAGAGGACAGAGAGGGGAAAGAAGACAGAGAGGGGAAGAAGACAGAGAGAGGAAAGAGGACAGGGAGGGGAATAGGACAGAGAGGGGAAAGAGGACAGAGAGAGGAAAGAGGTCAGAGAGGGGAATGAAGACAATAGGGGAAAGAGGACAGAGAGGGGGGAAAAGACAGAGAGGGGAAAGAGGTCAGAGAGGGGAAAGAGGTCAGAGAGGGGAAAGAGGACAGAGAGGGGAAAGAGGACAGAGAGGGGAAAGAGGACAGAGAGGGGAAAGAGGACAGAGAGGGGAAAGAGGACAGAGAGGGGAAAGAGGACAGAGAGGGGAAAGAGGACAGAGAGGGGAAAGAGGACAGAGAGGGGAAAGAGGACAGAGAGGGGAAGAGGACAGAGAGGTGGCAGAGGACAGAGGGGGGAATAGGACAGAGAAGGGAAAGAAGACAGAGAGGTGGCAGAGGACAGAGGGGGGAATAGGACAGAGAAGGGAAAGAAGACAGAGAGGGGAAAGAGGACAGAGAGGGGAATAGGACAGAGAGGGGAAAGAGGTCAGAGAGGGGAAAGAGATCAGAGAGGGGAAAGAGGTCAGAGAGGGGAAAGAGGACAGAGAGGGTAAAGAAGACAGAGAGGGGAATAGGACAGAGATGGGAAAGAGGACAGAGAGAGGAAAGAGGACAGAGAAGGGAAAGAGGACAGAGAGGGGAAAGAGGACAGAGAGGGGAATAGGACAGAGAGGGGAAAGAAGACAGAGAGGGATAGGACAGAGAGGGGAAAGAGGACAGAGAGGGGAAAGAGGACAGACAGGGGAAAGAAGACAGAGAGGGGAAAGAGGACAGAGAGGGGAAAGAGGATAGGGAGGGGATTAGGACAGAGAGGGTAAAGAGGACAGAGAGGGGAATAGGACAGAGAGAGGAAAGAGGACAGAGAGGGGAAAGATAACAGAGTGCGGGAAAGAAGACAGAGAGGGGAAAGAGGACAGAGAGGGGAAAGAGTACAGAGAGGGGATTAGGACAGAGAGGGGAAAGAGGACAGAGAGGGGAAAGAGGACAGAGAGGGGATTAGGGCAGAGAGGGGAAAGAGGTCAGAGAGGGGAAGAGGACAGAGAGGGGAATAGGACAGAGAGGGGAAAGACGTTAGAGAGGGGAAAGAGGACAGAGAGGGGAATAGGACAGAGAGGGGAAAGAAGACAGAGAGAGGAAAGAGGACAGAGTGGGGAATAGGACAGAGAGGGGAAAGAGGACAGAGAGGGGAATAGGACAGAGAGGGGAAAGAAGACAGAGGGGAAAGAGGACAGGGAGGGGAATAGGACAGCGAGGGGAAAGAGGACAGAGAGGGGAAAGAGGACAGAGAGGGGAATAGGACAGAGAGGGGAAAGAGGACAGAGAGGGGAATAGGACAGAGAGGGGAAAGAAGACAGAGAGGGGAATAGGACAGAGAGGGGAAAGAGGACAGAGAGGGGAAAGAGGACAGAGGGGAAAGAGGACAGGGAGGGGAATAGGACAGAGAGGGGAAAGAGGACAGAGAGGGGAAAGAGGACAGAGAGGGGAATAGGACAGAGAGGGGAAAGAAGAAAGAGGGGAAAGAGGACAGGGAGGGGAATAGGACAGAGAGGGAAAAGAGGACAGAGAGGGGAAAGAGGACAGAGAGGGGAATAGGACAGAGAGGGGAAAGAAGACAGAGAGGGGAATAGGACAGAGAGGGGAAAGAGGACAGAGAGGGGAATAGGACAGAGAGGGGAAAGAAGACAGAGAGGGGAATAGGACAGAGAGTGGGAAAGGGGACAGAGAGGGGAAAGAGGACAGAGAGGGGAATAGGACAGAGAGGGGAAAAGAGGACAGAGAGGGGAATAGGACAGAGAGGGTGAAGAAGACAGAGAGGGGAATAGGACAGAGAGGGGAAAGAGGACAGAGAGGGGAAAGAAGACAGAGAGGGGAATAGGACAGAGAAGGGAAAGAAGACAGAGAGGGGAATAGGACAGAGAGGGGAAAGAGGACAGAGAGGGGAAAGAGGACAGAAAGGGGAAAGTAGACAGAGAAGGGAATAGGACAGAGAGGGGAAAGAGGACAGAAAGGGGAAAGAAGACAGAGAAGGGAATAGGACAGAGAGGGGAAAGAGGACAGAGAGGGGAAAGAGGACAGAGAGAGGAAAGAGGACAGAGAGGGGAAAGAGGACAGAGAGGGGAAAGAAGACAGAGAGGGGAATAGGACAGAGATGGGAAAGAGGACAGAGAGGGGAATAGGACAGAGAGGGGAAAGAGGACAGAGAGGGAAAAGAGGACAGAGAGGGGAAAGAAGACAGAGAGGGGAAGAAGACAGAGAGAGGAAAGAGGACAGGGAGGGGAATAGGACAGAGAGGGGAAAGAGGACAGAGAGAGGAAAGAGGTCAGAGAGGGGAATGAAGACAATAGGGGAAAGAGGACAGAGAGGGGGGAAAAGACAGAGAGGGGAAAGAGGTCAGAGAGGGGAAAGAGGTCAGAGAGGGGAAAGAGGACAGAGAGGGGAAAGAGGACAGAGAGGGGAAATAGGACAGAGAGGGGAAAGAGGACAGAGAGGGGAAAGAGGACAGAGAGGGGAAAGAGGACAGAGAGGGGAAAGAGGACAGAGAGGGGAAAGAGGACAGAGAGGGGAAAGAGGACAGAGAGGGGAAGAGGACAGAGAGGTGGCAGAGGACAGAGGGGGGAATAGGACAGAGAAGGGAAAGAAGACAGAGAGGGGAAAGAGGACAGAGAGGGGAATAGGACAGAGAGGGGAAAGAGGTCAGAGAGGGGAAAGAGATCAGAGAGGGGAAAGAGGTCAGAGAGGGGAAAAGGGACAGAGAGGGTAAAGAAGACAGAGAGGGAAAGAAGACAGAGAGAGGAAAGAGGACAGAGAGGGGAAAGAGGACAGAGAGGGGAAAGAGGACAGAGAGGGGAAGAGGACAGAGAGGTGGCAGAGGACAGAGAGGGGATTAGGACAGAGAAGGGAAAGACGACAGAGAGGGGAAAGAAGACAGAGAGGGGAATAGGACAGAGAGGGGAAAGAGGTCAGAGAGGGGAAAGAGGTCAGAGATGGGAAAGAGGACAGAGAGAGGAAAGAGGACAGAGAGGGGAAAGAGGACAGAGAGGGGAAAGAGGACAGAGAGGGGAATAGGACAGAGATGGGAAAGAGGACAGAGAGGGGAATAGGACAGAGAGGGGAAAGAGGTCAGAGAGGGGAAAGAGATCAGAGAGGGGAAAGAGGTCAGAGAGGGGAAAGAGGACAGAGAGGGTAAAGAAGACAGAGAGGGAAAGAAGACAGAGAGAGGAAAGAGGACAGAGAGGGGAAAGAGGACAGAGAGGGGAAAGAGGACAGAGAGGGGAAGAGGACAGAGAGGTGGCAGAGGACAGAGAGGGGATTAGGACAGAGAAGGGAAAGACGACAGAGAGGGGAAAGAAGACAGAGAGGGGAATAGGACAGAGAGGGGAAAGAGGTCAGAGAGGGGAAAGAGGTCAGAGATGGGAAAGAGGACAGAGAGAGGAAAGAGGACAGAGAGGGGAAAGAGGACAGAGAGGGGAAAGAGGACAGAGAGGGGAATAGGACAGAGATGGGAAAGAGGACAGAGAGAGGAAAGAGGACAGAGAGGGGAAAGAGGACAGAGAGGGGAAAGAGGACAGAGAGGGGAATAGGACAGAGAGGGGAAAGAAGACAGAGAGGGATAGGACAGAGAGGGGAAAGAGGACAGAGAGGGGAAAGAGGACAGACAGGGGAAAGAAGACAGAGAGGGGAAAGAGGACAGAGAGGGGAAAGAGGATAGGGAGGGGATTAGGACAGAGAGGGTAAAGAGGACAGAGAGGGGAATAGGACAGAGAGAGGAAAGAGGACAGAGAGGGGAAAGATAACAGAGTGCGGGAAAGAAGACAGAGAGGGGAAAGAGGACAGAGAGGGGAAAGAGTACAGAGAGGGGATTAGGACAGAGAGGGGAAAGAGGACAGAGAGGGGAAAGAGGACAGAGAGGGGATTAGGGCAGAGAGGGGAAAGAGGTCAGAGAGGGGAAGAGGACAGAGAGGGGAATAGGACAGAGAGGGGAAAGACGTTAGAGAGGGGAAAGAGGACAGAGAGGGGAATAGGACAGAGAGGGGAAAGAAGACAGAGAGAGGAAAGAGGACAGAGTGGGGAATAGGACAGAGAGGGGAAAGAGGACAGAGAGGGGAATAGGACAGAGAGGGGAAAGAAGACAGAGGGGAAAGAGGACAGGGAGGGGAATAGGACAGCGAGGGGAAAGAGGACAGAGAGGGGAAAGAGGACAGAGAGGGGAATAGGACAGAGAGGGGAAAGAGGACAGAGAGGGGAATAGGACAGAGAGGGGAAAGAAGACAGAGAGGGGAATAGGACAGAGAGGGGAAAGAGGACAGAGAGGGGAAAGAGGACAGAGGGGAAAGAGGACAGGGAGGGGAATAGGACAGAGAGGGGAAAGAGGACAGAGAGGGGAAAGAGGACAGAGAGGGGAATAGGACAGAGAGGGGAAAGAAGAAAGAGAGGGGAAAGAAGACAGAGAGGGGAATAGGACAGAGAGGGGAAAGAGGTCAGAGAGGGGAAGAGGACAGAGAGGGGAATAGGACAGAGAGGGGAAAGACGTTAGAGAGGGGAAAGAGGACAGAGAGGGGAATAGGACAGAGAGGGGAAAGAAGACAGAGAGAGGAAAGAGGACAGAGTGGGGAATAGGACAGAGAGGGGAAAGAGGACAGAGAGGGGAATAGGACAGAGAGGGGAAAGAAGACAGAGGGGAAAGAGGACAGGGAGGGGAATAGGACAGCGAGGGGAAAGAGGACAGAGAGGGGAAAGAGGACAGAGAGGGGAATAGGACAGAGAGGGGAAAGAGGACAGAGAGGGGAATAGGACAGAGAGGGGAAAGAAGACAGAGAGGGGAATAGGACAGAGAGGGGAAAGAGGACAGAGAGGGGAAAGAGGACAGAGGGGAAAGAGGACAGGGAGGGGAATAGGACAGAGAGGGGAAAGAGGACAGAGAGGGGAAAGAGGACAGAGAGGGGAATAGGACAGAGAGGGGAAAGAAGAAAGAGAGGGGAAAGAAGACAGAGAGGGGAATAGGACAGAGAGGGGAAAGAGGACAGAGAGGGGAATAGGACAGAGAGGGGAAAGAGGACAGAGAGGGGAATAGGACAGAGAGGAGAATAGGACAGAGAGGGGAAAGAGGACAGAAAGGGGAAAGAAGACAGAGAGGGGAAAGAGGACAGAGAGGGGAAAGAGGACAGAGAGTGGAAAGAGGACAGAGAGAGGAAAGAAGACAGAGAGGGGAAAGAGGACAGAGAGGGGAAAGAGGACAGAAAGGGGAAAGAAGACAGAGAGGGGAAAGAAGACAGAGAGGGGAATAGGACAGAGAGGGGAAAGAGGACAGAGAGGGGAATAGGACAGAGAGGGGAAAGAGGACAGAGAGGGGAATAGGACAGAGAGGGGAATAGGACAGAGAGGGGAAAGAGGACAGAAAGGGGAAAGAAGACAGAGAGGGGAAAGAGGACAGAGAGGGGAAAGAGGACAGAGAGGGGAAGAGGACAGAGAGGTGGCAGAGGACAGAGAGGGGAATAGGACAGAGAAGGGAAAGAAGACAGAGAGGGGAATAGGACAGAGAGGGGAAAGAAGACAGAGAGGGGAATAGGACAGAGAGTGGGAAAGAGGACAGAGAGGGGAAAGAGGACAGAGAGGGGAATAGGACAGAGAGGGGAAAAGAGGACAGAGAGGGGAATAGGACAGAGAGGGGAAAGAAGACAGAGAGGGGAATAGGACAGAGAGGGGAAAGAGGACAGAGAGGGGAAAGAAGACAGAGAGGGGAATAGGACAGAGAGGGGAAAGAGGACAGAGAAGGGAAAGAAGACAGAGAGGGGAATAGGACAGAGAGGGGAAAGAGGACAGAGAGGGGAAAGAGGACAGAAAGGGGAAAGAAGACAGAGAAGGGAATAGGACAGAGAGGGGAAAGAGGACAGAAAGGGGAAAGAAGACAGAGAAGGGAATAGGACAGAGAGTGGAAAGAGGACAGAGAGAGGAAAGAGGACAGAGAGGGGAAAGAGGATAGAGAGGGGAAAGAAGACAGAGAGGGGAATAGGACAGAGATGGGAAAGAGGACAGAGAGGGGAATAGGACAGAGAGGGGAAAGAGGTCAGAGAGGGAAATAGGACAGAGAGGCGAATAGGACAGAGAGGGGAAAGAGGACAGAAAGGGGAAAGAAGACAGAGAGGGGAATAGGACAGAGAGGGGAAAGAGGACAGAAAGGGGAAAGAAGACAGAGAGGGGAAAGAGGACAGAGAGAGGAAAGAGGACAGAGAGGGGAAAGAGGACAGAGAGGGGAAAGAAGACAGAGAGGGGAATAGGACAGAGAGGGGAAAGAGGACAGAGAGAGGAAAGAGGACAGAGAGGGGAAAGAGGACAGAGAGGGGAAAGAAGACAGAGAGGGGAATAGGACAGAGAGGGGAAAGAAGACAGAGAGGGGAAAGAGGACAGAGAGGGGAAAGAGGACAGAGAGGGGAAAGAAGACAGAGAGGGGAATAGGACAGAGAGGGAAAAGAGGACAGAGAGAGGAAAGAGGACAGAGAGGGGAAAGAGGACAGAGAGGGGAAAGAAGACAGAGAGGGGAATAGGACAGAGAGGGGAAAGAGGACAGAGAGAGGAAAGAGGACAGAGAGGGGAAAGAGGACAGAGAGGGGAAAGAAGACAGAGAGGGGAATAGGACAGAGAGGGGAAAGAAGACAGAGAGGGGAATAGGACAGAGAGGGGAAATAGGACAGAGAGAGGAAAGAGGACAGAGAGGGGAAAGAGGACAGAGAGGGGAAAGAAGACAGAGAGGGGAATAGGACAGAGAGGGGAAAGAGGACAGAGAGGGGAATAGGACAGAGAGGGGAAAGAGGACAGAGAGGGGAATAGGACAGAGAGGGGAATAGGACAGAGAGGGGAAAGAGGACAGAAAGGGGAAAGAAGACAGAGAGGGGAAAGAGGACAGAGAGGGGAAAGAGGACAGAGAGGGGAAGAGGACAGAGAGGTGGCAGAGGTCAGAGAGGGGAAAGAGATCAGAGAGGGGAAAGAGATCAGAGAGGGGAAAGAGGTCAGAGAGGGTAAAGAAGACAGAGAGGGAAAAGAGGACAGAGAGAGGAAAGAGGACAGAGAGGGGAAAGAGGACAGAGAGGGGAAAGAGGACAGAGAGGGGAAAGAGGACAGAGAGGGGAAGAGGACAGAGAGGGGAATAGGACAGAGAAGGGAAAGACGACAGAGAGGGGAAAGAAGACAGAGAGGGGAATAGGACAGAGAGGGGAAAGAGGACAGAGAGGGGAAAGAAGACAGAGAGGGGAAAGAGGACAGAGAGAGGAAAGAGGACAGAGAGGGGAAAGAGGACAGAGATGGGAAAGAGGACAGAGAGGGGAATAGGACAGAGAGGGGAAAGAGGACAGAGAGGGGAAAGAGGACAGAGAGGGGAAAGAGGACAGAGATGGGAAAGAGGACAGAGAGGGGAATAGGACAGAGAGGGGAAGGAAGACAGAGAGGGGAATAGGACAGAGAGGGGAAAGAGGACAGAGGGGGGAAAGAGGACAGACAGGGGAAAGAAGACAGAGAGGGGAAAGAGGACAGAGAGGGGAAAGAGGACAGAGAGGGGATTAGGACAGAGAGGGGAAAGAGGACAGAGAGGGGAATAGGACAGAGAGGGGAAAGAGGACAGAGAGGGGAAAGATAACAGAGAGCGGGAAAGAAGACAAAGAGGGGAAAGAGGACAGAGAGGGGAAAGAGGTCAGAGAGGGGAAGAGGACAGAGAGGGGAATAGGACAGAGAGGGGAAAGACGTTAGAGAGGGGAAAGAGGACAGAGAGGGGAATATGACAGAGAGGGGAAAGAAGACAGAGAGAGGAAAGAGGACAGAGTGGGGATTAGGACAGAGAGGGGAAAGAGGACAGAGAGGGGAAGAGGACAGAGAGGGGAAAGAGGACAGAGAGGGGAAAGACGTTAGAGAGGGGAAAGAGGACAGAGAGGGGAATAGGACAGAGAGGGGAAAGAAGACAGAGAGAGGAAAGAGGACAGAGTGGGGATTAGGACAGAGAGGGGAAAGAGGACAGAGAGGGGAATAGGACAGAGAGGGGAAAGAAGACAGAGGGGAAAGAGGACAGGGAGGGGAATAGGACAGCGAGGGGAAAGAGGACAGAGAGGGGAAAGAGGACAGAGAGGGGAATAGGACAGAGAGGGGAAAGAGGACAGAGAGGGGAATAGGACAGAGAGGGGAAAGAAGACAGAGAGGGGAATAGGACAGAGAGGGGAAAGAGGACAGAGAGGGGAAAGAAGACAGAGGGGAAAGAGGACAGGGAGGGGAATAGGACAGAGAGGGGAAAGAGGACAGAGAGGGGAAAGAGGACAGAGAGGGGAATAGGACAGAGAGGGGAAAGAAGACAGAGGGGAAAGAGGACAGGGAGGGGAATAGGACAGAGAGGGGAAAGAGGACAGAGAGGGGAAAGAGGACAGAGAGGGGAATAGGACAGAGAGGGGAAAGAAGACAGAGAGGGGAATAGGACAGAGAGGGGAAAGAGGACAGAGAGGGGAATAGGACAGAGAGGGGAAAGAAGACAGAGAGGGGAATAGAACAGAGAGTGGGAAAGAGGACAGAGAGGGGAAAGAGGACAGAGAGGGGAATAGGACAGAGAGGGGAAAAGAGGACAGAGAGGGGAATAGGACAGAGAGGGAAAAGAAGACAGAGAGGGGAATAGGACAGAGAGGGGAAAGAGGACAGAGAGGGGAAAGAAGACAGAGAGGGGAATAGGACAGAGAGGGGAAAGAGGACAGAGAAGGGAAAGAAGACAGAGAGGGGAATAGGACAGAGAGGCGAATAGGACAGAGAGGGGAAAGAGGACAGAAAGGGGAAAGAGGACAGAAAGGGGAAAGAGGACAGAGAGGGGAATAGGACAGAGAGGGGAAAGAGGTCAGAGAGGGAAATAGGACAGAGAGGCGAATAGGACAGAGAGCGGAAAGAGGACAGAGAGGGGAATAGGACAGAGAGGGGAAAGAGGTCAGAGAGGGAAATAGGACCGAGAGGCGAATAGGACAGAGAGGGGAAAGAAGACAGAGAGGGGAAAGAGGACAGAAAGGGGAAAGAGGACAGAAAGGGGAAAGAAGACAGAGAGGGGAAATAGGACAGAAAGGGGAAAGAGGACAGAAAGGGGAAAGAAGACAGAAAGGGGAAAGAAGACAGAGAGGGGAAAGAGGACAGAAAGGGGAAAGAGGACAGAAAGGGGAAAGAAGACAGAGAGGGGAAAGAGGACAGAAAGGGGAAAGAGGACAGAAAGGGGAAAGAAGACAGAGAGGGGAAATAGGACAGAGAGAGGAAAGAGGACAGAGAGGGGAAAGAGGACAGAGAGGGGAAAGATGACAGAGAGGGGAATAGGACAGAGAGGGGAAAGAGGACAGAGAGGGGAATAGGACAGAGAGGGGAAAGAGGACAGAGAGGGGAATAGGACAGAGAGGGGAATAGGACAGAGAGGGGAAAGAGGGCAGAAAGGGGAAAGAAGACAGAGAGAGGAAAGAGGACAGAGAGAGGAAAGAGGACAGAGAGGGGAAGAGGACAGAGAGGGGAAAGAGGACAGAGAGAGGAAAGAGGACAGAGAGGGGAAAAAGACAGAGAGGGGAAAGAGGACAGAGAGAGGAAAGAAGACAGAGAGGGGAAAGAGGACAGAGAGGGGAAAGAAGACAGAGAGGGGAAAGAGGACAGAGAGAGGAAAGAGGACAGAGAGAGGAAAGAGGACAGAGAGAGGAAAGAAGACAGAGAGGGGAAAGAGGACAGAGAGGGGAAAGAAGACAGCGAGGGGAAAGAGGACAGAGAGGGGAAAGAAGACAGAGAGGGGAAAGAGGACAGAGAGGGGAAAGAAGACAGAGAGGGGAAAGAGGACAGAGAGAGGAAAGAGGACAGAGAGGGGAAAGAGGACAGAGAGAGGAAAGAAGACAGAGAGGGGAAAGAGGACAGAGAGGGGAAAGAAGACAGAGAGGGGAATAGGACAGAGAGGGGAAAGAGGACAGAGAGGGGAAAGAAGACAGAGAGGGGAAAGAGGACAGAGAGAGGAAAGAGGACAGAGAGGGGAAAGAGGACAGAGAGAGGAAAGAAGACAGAGAGGGGAAAGAGGACAGAGAGGGGAAAGAAGACAGAGAGGGGAAAGAGGACAGAGAGAGGAAAGAGGACAGAGAGGGGAAAGAGGACAGAGAGAGGAAAGAAGACAGAGAGGGGAAAGAGGACAGAGAGGGGAAAGAAGACAGAGAGGGGAATAGGACAGAGAGGGGAAAGAGGACAGAGAGGGGAATAGGACAGAGAGGGGAAAGAGGACAGAGAGGGGAATAGGACAGAGAGGGGAAAGAAGACAGAGAGGGGAATAGAACAGAGAGTGTGAAAGAGGACAGAGAGGGGAAAGAGGACAGAGAGGGGAATAGGACAGAGAGGGGAAAAGAGGACAGAGAGGGGAATAGGACAGAGAGGGAAAAGAAGACAGAGAGGGGAATAGGACAGAGAGGGGAAAGAGGACAGAGAGGGGAAAGAAGACAGAGAGGGGAATAGGACAGAGAGGGGAAAGAGGACAGAGAAGGGAAAGAAGACAGAGAGGGGAAAGAGGACAGAGAGAGGAAAGAGGACAGAGAGGGGAAAGAGGATAGAGAGGGGAAAGAAGACAGAGAGGGGAATAGGACAGAGAGGGGAAAGAGGTCAGAGAGGGAAATAGGACAGAGAGGCGAATAGGACAGAGAGGGGAAAGAGGACAGAAAGGGGAAAGAAGACAGAGCGGGGAATAGGACAGAGAGGGGAAAGAGGACAGAAAGGGGAAAGAAGACAGAGAGGGGAAATAGGACAGAGAGAGGAAAGAGGACAGAGAGGGGAAAGAGGACAGAGAGGGGAAAGAAGACAGAGAGGGGAATAGGACAGAGAGGGGAAAGAGGACAGAGAGGGGAATAGGACAGAGAGGGGAAAGAGGACAGAGAGGGGAATATGGACAGAGAGGGGAATAGGACAGAGAGGGGAAAGAGGACAGAAAGGGGAAAGAAGACAGAGAGGGGAATAGGACAGAGAGGGGAATAGGACAGAGAGGGGAAAGAGGACAGAAAAGGGAAAGAAGACAGAGAGGGGAATAGGACAGAGAGGGGAATAGGACAGAGAGGGGAAAGAGGATAGAGAGGGGAAAGAAGACAGAGAGGGGAATATGGACAGAGAGGGGAATAGGACACAGAGGGGAAAGAGGATAGAGAGGGGAAAGAAGACAGAGAGGGGAATAGGACAGAGAGGGGAAAGAGGACAGAGAGGGGAATAGGACAGAGAGGGGAAAGAGGTCAGCGAGGGAAATAGGACAGAGAGGCGAATAGGACAGAGAGGGGAAAGAGGACAGAAAGGGGAAAGAAGACAGAGAGGGGAAATAGGACAGAGAGAGGAAAGAGGACAGAGAGGGGAAAGAGGACAGAGAGGGGAAAGAAGACAGAGAGGGGAATAGGACAGAGAGGGGAAAGAGGACAGAGAGGGGAATAGGACAGAGAGGGGAAAGAGGACAGAGAGGGGAATAGGACAGAGAGGGGAATAGGACAGAGAGGGGAAAGAGGACAGAAAGGGGAAAGAAGACAGAGAGGGGAAAGAGGACAGAGAGAGGAAAGAGGACAGAGAGGGGAAAGAGGACAGAGAGGGGAAAGAAGACAGAGAGGGGAATAGGACAGAGAGGGGAAAGAGGACAGAGAGGGGAATAGGACAGAGAGGGGAAAGAGGACAGAGAGGGGAATAGGACAGAGAGGGGAAAAGAGGACAGAGAGGGGAATAGGACAGAGAGGGGAATAGGACAGAGAGGGGAAAGAGGACAGAGAGGGGAATAGGACAGAGAGGGGAAAGAGGACAGAGAGGGGAATAGGACAGAGAGGGGAAAGAAGACAGAGAGGGGAATAGAACAGAGAGTGGGAAAGAGGACAGAGAGGGGAAAGAGGACAGAGAGGGGAATAGGACAGAGAGGGGAAAAGAGGACAGAGAGGGGAATAGGACAGAGAGGGAAAAGAAGACAGAGAGGGGAATGGGACAGAGAGGGGAAAGAGGACAGAGAGGGGAAAGAAGACAGAGAGGGGAATAGGACAGAGAGGGGAAAGAGGACAGAGAAGGGAAAGAAGACAGAGAGGGAAATAGGACAGAGAGGCGAATAGGACAGAGAGGGGAAAGAGGACAGAAAGGGGAAAGAAGACAGAGAGGGGAAATAGGACAGAGAGAGGAAAGAGGACAGAGAGGGGAAAGAGGACAGAGAGGGGAAAGAAGACAGAGAGGGGAATAGGACAGAGAGGGGAAAGAGGACAGAGAGGGGAATAGGACAGAGAGGGGAAAGAGGACAGAGAGGGGGAAAAAGGGAGGGGAGAGAGGACAGAGAGGAATAGGACAGAGAGGGGAAAGAGGACAGAAAGGGGAAAGAAGACAGAGAGGGGAAAGAGGACAGAGAGAGGAAAGAGGACAGAGAGGGGAAAGAGGACAGAGAGGGGAAAGAAGACAGAGAGGGGAATAGGACAGAGAGGGGAAAGAGGACAGAGAGGGGAATAGGACAGAGAGGGGAAAGAGGACAGAGAGGGGAATAGGACAGAGAGGGGAAAAGAGGACAGAGAGGGGAATAGGACAGAGAGGGAAATAGGACAGAGAGGGGAAGAGGACAGAGAGGGGAATAGGACAGAGAGGGGAAAGAGGACAGAGAGGGGAATAGGACAGAGAGGGGAAAGAAGACAGAGAGGGGAATAGAACAGAGAGTGGAAAAGAGGACAGAGAGGGGAAAGAGGACAGAGAGGGGAATAGGACAGAGAGGGGAAAAGAGGACAGAGAGGGGAATAGGACAGAGAGGGAAAAGAAGACAGAGAGGGGAATAGGACAGAGAGGGGAAAGAGGACAGAGAGGGGAAAGAAGACAGAGAGGGGAATAGGACAGAGAGGGGAAAAAGGACAGAGAAGGGAAAGAAGACAGAGAGGGGAATAGGACAGAGAGGGGAAAGAGGACAGAGAGGGGAAAGAGGACAGAAAGGGGAAAGAAGACAGAGAGGGGAATAGGACAGAGAGGGGAAAGAGGACAGAAAGGGGAAAGAAGACAGAGAGGGGAAAGAGGACAGAGAGAGGAAAGAGGACAGAGAGGGGAAAGAGGATAGAGAGGGGAAAGAAGACAGAGAGGGGAATAGGACAGAGAGGGGAAAGAGGACAGAGAGGGGAATAGGACAGAGAGGGGAAAGAGGTCAGAGAGGGAAATAGGACAGAGAGGCGAATAGGACAGAGAGGGGAAAGAGGACAGAAAGGGGAAAGAAGACAGAGAGGGGAATAGGACAGAGAGGGGAAAGAGGACAGAAAGGGGAAAGAAGACAGAGAGGGGAAATAGGACAGAGAGAGGAAAGAGGACAGAGAGGGGAAAGAGGACAGAGAGGGGAAAGAAGACAGAGAGGGGAATAGGACAGAGAGGGGAAAGAGGACAGAGAGGGGAATATGGACAGAGAGGGGAATAGGACAGAGAGGGGAAAGAGGACAGAAAGGGGAAAGAAGACAGAGAGGGGAAAGAGGACAGAGAGGGGAAAGAGGACAGAGAGGGGAAAGAGGACAGAGAGGGGAAAGAAGACAGAGAGGGGAATAGGACAGAGAGGGGAAAGAGGACAGAGAGAGGAAAGAAGACAGAGAGGGGAAAGAGGATAGAGAGGGGAAAGAAGACAGAGAGGGGAATAGGACAGAGAGGGGAAAGAGGACAGAAAGGGGAATAGGACAGAGAGGGGAAAGAGTGTATTTGGACACGACCACAGAATGTAAACAGATTAGTGTTTCCACGGAAAGAATTTAAAATTACACTGATTTACTTTTCTAATGTAATAATAACACCTGTCCTCCACAGCCACCTGCTAGACTGTGTGTGCCCTATTAACCTCTCTCTCTCTCTCTCTCTCTCTCTCTCTCTCTCTCTCTCTCTCTCTCTCTCTCTATCTCTCTCTCTCTCTCTCTCTCTCTCTCTCTCTCTCTCTCTCTCTCTCTCTCTCTCTCTCTCTCTCTCTCTCTCTCTCTCTCTCTCTCTCTCTCTCTCTCTCTCTCTCTCTCTCTCTCTCTCTCTGTCTCTCTCCCTCTCTCTCTCTCTCTCTCTCTCTCTCTCTCTCTCTCTCTCTCTCTCTCTCTCTCTCTCTATCTGTCTCTCTCTCTATCTGTCTCTCTCTCTCTCTCTCTCTCTCTCTCTCTCTCTCTCTCTCTCTCTCTCTCTCTCTCTCTCTCTCTCTCTCTCTCTCTCTCTCTCTCTCTCTCTCTCTCTCTCGGTGCATGCTGGGTGTTTTTGGAGTCTGAGTGTTTGGTGTGGAAAGCTCTATCCTAACTAACTTTCTTGATTCTTTTCTTTACATGTTATTTTCTATGGTGGAGGGTTAATGCAATATTTGTTTTTGGCGGTATCCAAAGTTTTTTTTTTTTTTCAAAGTTAGGGTGGAAGAGGACAGAGTAACTTTCCTGGGGGTTGGAAGGTGTAGTGTGCGCAATGGCTTCTCAGCCTAGCGCGGAGGAGACGCTGTCTATACAGCATGGATTCAGGTGTGTTCCTGAGAACGGAGTTAAGGTGGAGGAGGTTCTGCTCGCGGTCGGTGAACAGGTAGGAGCTGAGTTTATACATTCTGCTTCTAGAATGAACAAAGCTGTGGTTGTGTTCATGAAAAGGGCTAATTTGGTCGGTAGGCTAATTGCTAGCGGAATATTTGTAAGGGATGTGTTGGTGTCAATTTCACCTCTCTCTACCCCTTCAACAAGAGTTGTAGTGGCAAATTTGCCTCCGTTTATCACGGATGATCAAATTAGGAAAGAGCTGAGTCGTTTTGGTAAGTTTGCTAGCGGTTTCCGTGTACTGTCAGCAGGGTTTCAGGCAGATGCCGTTAAACACGTTGTTTCGTTCCGGAGGCAAGTGTTTATGTTTCTGAACAACAACGAGCAACAGCTAAATGTGCATTTTAAAGTGAGGCATGGGGAGGGTCTCTATGCAGGTTTTGCCAGCACAGATAGTCTACGGTGTTTTGAATGTGGGGATTTGGGGCACAAGAGCTTTGCGTGCCCACATAAAGGCCGTAGACAAGGTGAGGATACAAGCGCAAATGGGGGAAATCGAGGTCAAAATGCAGGGGGTAAGGAGATGCAGACAGCAGAGGCTGGGCCTAGTCAGTCTAGAGATGGTAGGGTAGTGGAGGGTGGGTCTAGTCAGGCTAGAGATGGTGGAGAAGCAGAGGCTGGGTCTAGTCAGGCTAGAGATGGTGGGGAAGCACAGGCTGGGTCTAGTCAGGCTAGAGATGGTGGGGTAGCTGAGGCTGGGCCTAGTTATGCTATGGAGGGTGGTGTAGAGGGTGCTGGGTCTAGGCAGGCTATGGATGGTGGTATAGCAGAGGCTGAGTCTAGTCAAGCTATGGATGGTGGGGTAGCTGAGGCTGGCCCAAGTCATGCTATGGAGGGTGGTGTAGATGATGCTGGGCCGAGTCATGCTATGGAGGGTGGTGCAGATGATGCTGGGCCGAGTCATGCTATGGAGGGTGGTGTAGATGATACTGGGTCTAGTCAGGTTATTCTAGTGGATGAGGAGAGTATAGTGGGGAAGTGTAAGAGATTAGGGGGGGAGGAGGAGGGTGTCAAGCGGAAAAGGAAAAAGGGTGTGGACAAAGGCACCATGGAAATGTTGCCTGTTGCTGTGGGTGAGGCCCTAACCAGAGAGAAAGGGCAGGTGGTCAGGGTGGGAGATAGAGAAGAGGAGGAAAGTGAGTCTGAGGAAGAGGATGAGGAGTTATTTTTTTCAGACTCCTCTTCAATTGGCCCGGAGCTGACAGCCAGTCAACCAGAGGGGTCTAAGTACACGTTGAGAGAACTGACAAGGTTCCTGAATGAGACTAAGGGGAAAAAAGTTAATCTTGAGGCTTTTTTTCCTGATTCTAGAAAGTTTGTAAGATCAGTACAACATGCTATGAGAAATGAGGGGCATGGTGTCCTCTCACCCAAGAAACGGTTTAGGTTGAGGAAGTGGGTCACAACAGTGCGTAAAGGTTTACCTTCAGACACTGTTTAAATGTTTAATTTCTTACTGACACTGGGGCTTTTTGAGCTTTCCTATTGGTCTATTTCTCTGCTGGCTTTTCTCCCACTTCTTATGGAGACTCTTTGGGTAGGCTCGCTTAATATAAATGGTGCCAGAGATGCGGGAAAGAGGAGTGTGTTGGGTGAATATGTAAAACAAAAGAAAGTACAGGTGTTGTTTCTGCAGGAGACGCATAGTGATGTGGTGAATGAAGTTGATTGGGGGCTCTGGTGGAAAGGGGCAAGTGTGTTGAGCCATGGGACAAATCTTAGTGCAGGGGTGGCAGTCCTTTTTGCACCGGGTCTGGCTGTAAAAATTTGCTCCTCAAAGGAGGTGTGTAGGGGCAGGTTGCTTGTTGTTAAAGCAGAGATTAACAACATGGGTTTTGTCTTTATAAATGTGTATGCGCCTAACACAGGGAGAGAAAGAGGGGTTCTATTTGGGAGTCTTAGACAGGAACTCTCACAAGTAGCGCCTGAGGAGACGCTGGTGATCGGAGGTGACTGGAACTGTACAATGGATTTTACAAAAGACAGAAATGGGGAAGAGCCTCATTCAGTGTCAGTGGGAGTGTTAAGGGACATCTTTAATCAGTTTGACCTAGTGGATGTTTGGAGAACTAAACATCCAAACACAAGACAGTATACGTGGGTGAAGGTTTTTGGGGCTAGGGTGAGTGCAGCTCGACTTGATCGTTTTTACATGTCCAGGAATCAGAGCAATAGGCTGCTGGGCGCTACCATTCTCCCAGTGGGGTTTTCGGATCACCACATAACCATGGCTCGGCTGTCTATTTCACCAGGGCCCCGGCAGGCATCTTATTGGAAGTTCAATGTAAAGCTCTTACAAGATGCCACTTTTTGCTCAGGTTTCCAGACTTTTTGGGAAAGATGGGGGCAGCGAAGAGAGGAGTATGAGTCTCTGAGTCAATGGTGGGATGTGGGGAAAGTGCAAATTCGGCTTTTCTGTCAACAGTACACAGCTCTCTCATCCTCAGAGGCTAGGAGAGTATTGGGGGAACTAGAGCGGTGTATTAGTGAGATGGAGGTAGAGATGGTGGGGCAAGGCAATGTAGGCCTCCAGGCTAACTTAGCCGAATTACGTAGAGACCTGGGTAGTTTTTTCCAGGTTAAAGCAAAGGGAGCACTTGTAAGAGCTAGGTTCTCCATGCTAAAGGAGATGGATGCTCCCAGCTCCTTCTTCTTTGGTTTGGAAAGACAGAGCAGTGAAGCCAAGGGTATGCATTGTCTACGGCTGTCTGATGGGCGGGTGACCTCTGTGGTGGGGGAGATGCGGGAGCGGACTGTGGAGTTTTATACTGAATTGTATAGGGCAGAAATGTGTGATCCTATGTGTGCTCAGGTCTTGTTCGCAGGACTCCCTAAGCTCTCTCGGGCACAGAGGGATGAAATGGACATTCCTCTGTTGTCACATGAGCTGGCAGAGGCCGTAACCCAGATGTCCCCCGGTCGTGCACCCGGGGTCGATGGACTTCCAGTGGAGTTTTACAAAAAATTCTGGGGAACTATTGGACAGGATTTCTTTTGCGTGTTGCGTGAATGCGTCGAGGTAGGAGAGTTGCCGATGAGCTGCCGTCGGGCGGCACTGACTCTCCTGCCCAAAAAAGGGGACTTGTGTGAACTTAAGAACTGGAGGCCTGTGGCATTACTCTGTGCGGACTATAAGATATTTGCCAAGGTCCTCTCTAACAGACTGAAGTCCCATCTGGACTCTATAATACACAAGGACCAGACATATTGTGTACCGGGACGCTCAATCACGGACAACTTGTTCTTGATTAGGGACATGTTGGACTTGTCGAGAGGTTCTAATGTGAACTTTGGACTGGTCTCTTTAGATCAAGAGAAGGCTTTTGATAGAGTGGATCATGAGTATCTGTTTAATGTGATGTCTGTGTTTGGGTTTGGGAAGAGCTTTGTGAACTGTGTGAAGCTGTTGTATGCTGGGGCGTCATGTATGGTTAAGGTGGGAGGGGCGCTCAGTAGGCCTGTCTGGGTGAGACGGGGCATTAGACAAGGATGCCCTCTATCTGGGCAGCTGTACACACTAGCCATTGAGCCTTTTTTAGGACTGCTACGCAGGAGACTGTGGGGAGTGTGCTGGACAGGCATGGAGGTGGTGACAGGAATAGCAGTCTCAGCATATGCAGATGATGTTTCTGTGATGGTCAGGGATGGGCAAGATATGCAGGAGCTAGAGACCAGTCTGAAGGTGTACGAGGGAGCTTCATCAGCTAAGGTAAACTGGGGAAAGAGCAAAGCTCTGTTATGTGGGGCATGGGGGGATAGGGCTCCTCCTCTGCTTCCAGGGGGTTTGCAGTGGGGTTGTGAAGGGCTTAAAGTGTTGGGGGTGTACCTGGGCTCGGAGAGGTGGGTCAGCAAGAACTGGGAGGGGCTGTCACAGGCAGTGGTGTCAAGACTGGCCAGGTGGAGGTGGCTCCTGTCCCAAGTGTCATATAGAGGGAGGGTGCTGATAATCAACAACCTGGTGGCATCTTCCTTGTGGCATAAACTGGCTGTCCTCAACCCCCCCGCCGGTCTGCTTGCAGACCTGCAACGCAAGCTGGTGGACTTCTTTTGGTCGGGCCATCACTGGCTGAAGGCAGCAGTGTTGTACATGACCGTCCACGAAGGAGGACAGGGCCTGGTGGAACTGGAGAGCAGGATGGCTGCTTTCCGGCTAAAGGCGGTACAGAGACTGCTGTACCATACTGATGTTGGCTGGAGGGAACCAGCATGCGCGCTGCTGAGGAGAGCTGGCGGATTAGGGTTGGACCGGCAGCTGTTCCTCATGAAGCTGGAGAGGCTGAGTACAGCAGGTCTCTCAGAGTTTTACTCTGCGGTGCTGAGGGCCTGGCAGCTGCTAAGGCCCACACGAGAAGGGGGTGTGGAGCCTGGGCAGTGGGTGTGGGAGGAGCCTATTTTCCACAACCCAGCCATCCCTTTGAGATCGGTTCAGTCGGCCACCCTGCAGAGGCAACTGATGGCAGGGGGTTTACAAAGGCTAGGTGACCTGAGACTGCTGGGAGAGGAGGGGTGGAAAACCCCGGAGGTCTTGGCGCAACAAACAGGAATAACGTCTCTTAGGCTGCTGGAGAGATTCCTGGAGGAGGTCCAGGAGGCACTGTCTGAGCCGGTAAGGGGGGTGTTTGAGAGGCCAAAGGGAGAGGGGCCACCAATGTTTCCGCCACTGCAGGTGACGGCAGAGACTGGAGACTGGCAAGGGGGTCTGGAGGACTTGTTAGATTTTAACACTCCGAGCCTGGGGGAGTTTGAGGGGGTGGGAGGTAAAGCCCTCTACAACCTCTGCGTTAAGGTTAGGAACATTAGAAGCCTAACAGGAGTGAAGGCACATCAGTGGCAGGGGGTATGTGGGGCGGAGAGTATGGTGGGTTTTAGATGGAGGGCGCTCTACAAACCCCCAGTACCAAAGAGGTCAGGGGACCTCCAGTGGAGGGTTCTTCATGGAGCCCTGGCCACTAACAGCTGGTTGGCACGGGTTGATCCGGGAATTGGGCAGGGGTGTCCTTTCTGTCAAATGAATGAAACTGTGATTCATGTGTTTTCTGTGTGCACCAGGTTAATGCCATTAATGTCTCTGTTGGAATGTCTGTGTGACAGGTTGGGGGTGGTTTTTGCTGTTGGGATGTTTATAATGGGATACAGGTATTCGAGTAAGGAGAAAGAAAAATGTGTTTTGTTGAATTTTCTGTTTGCTCAGGCAAAATTAGCTATTTGGCTAACAAGGAGAAACAGGGTCAAAGGTGGGGGGATAACAGACCCTTTACTACTGTTTAATGGGATGGTCTCTGCGCGCCTTAGGGTTGAGTTTGAGTTCTATAAACTGATCAAATGTGTGGAGATGTTTGAGGAGATATGGTGTGTTGGGGGGGCTGTCTGTATTGCTGGGGAAGATGTTTTGGATATACGGTTGTAGGAGAGGGTATTGTTTTTGTGTATGGTGATGGTGGTTTGTATCATGTGGTAGATGGAAAGGTGAGTATGGTACATGTATGCAGTACAGGATATATTTTTGTTTTTTTTATTTTAGGGGGGGGTGAGTTTTAAATGAAATGAGAATGTTTCAATAAAGAAAGACAAAAAGTCAAAAAAAGTCTCTCTCTCTCTCTCTCTCTCTCTCTCTCTCTCTCTCTCTCTCTCTCTCTCTCTCTCTGTCTCTCTCTCTCTCTCTCGCTCTCCTTTCTTAACTTGGATGATTATCAAAATCGTGTGCAGGTCATGCCTCAGCAGAACTCAAACATCACACCCCCGGGCAAGAATGTGTGTGTGGTTTGGTTTTACTATCCCTGTGGGGACCAGAAGTGCTCACAAGGATAGTAAAACAAGGAACATTCGGACAAGCGGGAACATTTCGCTGGTCCCCACATGGAAAATTGCTTTTTTAGGCTTCGTGGTTAGGTTTAGGGTTAGGTTAGGGTTAGGGGTTAGGTTTAGGTTAGGGTTAAGGGTTAGATTTAGGGTTAGGTTAGGGTTAGGGGTTAGGTTTAGGGTTAGGTTAGGGTTAGGGGTTAGGTTTAGGGTTAGGTTAGGGTTAGGGGTTAGGTTTAGGGTTAGGTTAGGGTTAGGGGTTATGTTTAGGGTTAGGTTAGGGTTAGGGGTTAGGGGTTAGGTTTAAGGTTAGGGGTTAGGTTTAGGTTTAGGGTTAGGTTAGGGTTAGGGGTTATGTTTAGGGTTAGGTTAGGGTTAGGGGTTAGGTTAGGGTTAGGGGTTAGGTTTAGGGTTAGGTTAGGTTAGGGTTAGGGGTTAGGTTTAGGGTTAGGTTAGGGTTAGGGGTTAGGTTTAGGGTTAGGGTTAGGGGTTAGGTTAGGGTTAGGGGTTAGGTTAGGGTTAGGGGTTAGGGGTTAGGGGTTAGGTTTAGGGTTAGGTTAGGGTTAGGGGTTAGGTTTAGGTTTAGGGTTAGGTTAGGGTTAGGGGTTATGTTTAGGGTTAGGTTAGGGTTAGGGGTTAGGTTTAGGGTTAGGTTAGGGTTAGGGGTTAGGTTTAGGTTTAGGGTTAGGGGTTAGGTTTAGGGTTAGGTTAGGGTTAGGGGTTAGGTTTAGGGTTAGCTTAGGGTTAGGGGTTAGGGAAAATAGGATTTTGAATGGAAAACAATTGTTTGGTCATCACAAGGATAGTAAAACAAACATTTGTGTGTGTGAGTGGGTGTGGGTGTGAGTACATGCATGCATGTATGTATGTATGTATGTATGTATGTATGTATGTATGTATGTATGTATGTATGTATGTATGTATGTATGTATGTACAGTGGGGAGAACAAGTATTTGATACACTGCCGATTTTGCAGGTTTTCCTACTTACAAAGCATGTAGAGGTCTGTAATTTTTATCATAGGTACACTTCAACTATGAGAGACGGAATCTAAAACAAAAATCCAGAAAATCACATTGTATGATTTTTAAGTAATTAATTTGCATTTTATTGCATGACATAAGTATTTGATACATCAGAAAAGCAGAACTTAATATTTGGTACAGAAACCTTTGTTTGCAATTACAGAGATCATACGTTTCCTGTAGTTCTTGACTAGGTTTGCACACACTGCAGCAGGGATTTTGGCCCACTCCTCCCTACAGATCTTCTCCAGATCCTTCAGGTTTCGGGGCTGTCGCTGGGCAATACGGACTTTCAGCTCCCTCCAAAGATTTTCTATTGGGTTCAGGTCTGGAGACTGGCTAGGCCACTCCAGGACCTTGAGATGCTTCTTACTCCTTAGTTGCCATGGCTGTGTGCTTCGTGTCGTTGTCATGCTGGAAGACCCAGCCACGACCCATCTTCAATGCTCTTACTGAGGGAAGGAGGTTGTTGGCCAAGATCTCGCGATACATGGCCCCATCCATCCTCCCCTCAATACGGTGCAGTCGTCCTGTCCCCTTTGCAGAAAAGCATCCCCAAAGAATGATGTTTCCACCTCCATGCTTCACGGTTGGGATGGTGTTCTTGGGGTTGTACTCATACTTCTTCTTCCTCCAAACACGGCGAGTGGAGTTAGACCAAAAAGCTCTATTTTTGTCTCATCAGACCACATGACCTTCTCCCATTCCTCCTCTGGATCATCCAGATGGTCATTGGCAAACTTCAGACAGGCCTGGACATGCACTGGCTTAAGCAGGGGGACCTTGCGTGCGCTGCAGGATTTTAATCCATGACGGCGTAGTGTGTTACTAATGGTTTTCTTTGAGACTGTGGTCCCAGCTCTCTTCAGGTCATTCACCAGGTCCTGCCGTGTAGTTCTGGGCTGATCCCTCACCTTCCTCATGATCATTGATGCCCCACGAGGTGAAATCTTGCATGGAGCCCCAGACTGAGGGTGATTGACCGTCATCTTGAACTTCTTCCTTTTTCTAATAATTGCGCCAACAGTTGTTTCCTTCTCACCAAGCTGCTTGCCTATTGTCCTGTAGCCCATCCCAGCCTTGTGCAGGTCTACAATTTTATCCCTGATGTCCTTACACAGCTCTCTGGTCTTGGCCATTGTGGAGAGGTTGGAATCTGTTTGATTGAGTGTGTGGACAGGTGTCTTTTATACAGGTAACGAGTTCAAACAGGTGCAGTTAATACAGGTAATGAGTGGAGAACAGGAGGGCTTCTTAAAGAAAAACTAACAGGTCTGTGAGAGCCGGAATTCTTACTGGTTGGTAGGTGATCAAATACTTATGTCATGCAATAAAATGCAAATTAATTATTTAAAAATCATACAATGTGATTTTCTGGATTTTTGTTTTAGATTCCGTCTCTCACAGTTGAAGTGTACCTATGATAAAAATTACAGACCTCTACATGCTTTGTAAGTAGGAAAACCTGCAAAATCGGCAGTGTATCAAATACTTGTTCTCCCCACTGTATGTATGTATGTATGTATGTATGTATGTATGTATGTATGTATGTATGTATGTATGTATGTATGTATGTGAAGGGTTCTGTGTATCAGGCTTGCGGGATGCTACAGTAAGTATTTAAGTCTGTGGGGTCATGCTGAGAAAAAAGCACCTTGTTGTTGATAGAGAGCAAGAGACAGAGAGAGAGAGAGAGAGAGAAAGAGAAAGGGAGGGAGGGAGGGAGAAAGAGAAAGGGAGGGAGGGAGAGAGAGAGAGAGAGAGAGAGAGAGAGAGAGAGAGAGAGAGAGAGAGAGAGAGAGAGAGAGAGAGAGAGAGAGAGAGAGAGAGAGAGAGAGAGAGAGAGAGAGAGAGAGAGAGAGAGAGAGAGAGAGAGAGAGAGAGAGAGAGAGAGAGAGAGAGAGAGAGAGAGAGAGAGAGAGAGAGAGAGAGAGAGAGGGAGGGAGGGAGGGAGGGAGGGAGGGAGGGAGGGAGGGAGGGAGGGAGGGAGGGAGGGAGGGAGGGAGGGAGGGAGG
>NW_027256214.1:0-24750 GCF_045679555.1 Salvelinus alpinus
AATGACTAGGGTCAGGACAATACCAGTATCACCCTACTCAGATAATGACTGGGGGCAGGACAATACCTGTATCACCCTACTCAGATAATGACTAGGGTCAGGACAATACCAGTATCACCCTACTCAGATAATGACTGGGGTCAGGACAATACCAGTATCACCCTACTCAGATAATGACTAGGGTCAGGACAATACCAGTATCACCCTACTCAGATAATGACTGGGGTCAGGACAATACCAGTATCACCCTACTCAGATAATGACTGGGGTCAGGACAATACCAGTATCACCCTACTCAGATAATGACTGGGGTCAGGACAATACCAGTATCACCCTACTCAGATAATGACTGGGGTCAGGACAATACCAGTATCACCCTACTCAGATAATGACTAGGGTCAGGACAATACCAGTATCACCCTACTCAGATAATGACTAGGGTCAGGACAATACCAGTATCACCCTACTCAGATAATGACTAGGGTCAGGACAATACCAGTATCACCCTACTCAGATAATGACTGGGGTCAGGACAATACCAGTATCACCCTACTCAGATAATGACTGGGGTCAGGACAATACCAGTATCACCCTACTCAGATAATGACTGGGGTCAGGACAATACCAGTATCACCCTACTCAGATAATGACTGGGGTCAGGACAATACCAGTATCACCCTACTCAGATAATGACTGGGGTCAGGACAATACCAGTATCATCCTACTCAGATAATGACTGGGGTCAGGACAATACCAGTATCACCCTACTCAGATAATGACTAGGGTCAGGACAATACCAGTATCACCCTACTCAGATAATGACTGGGTCAGGACAATACCAGTATCACCCTACTCAGATAATGACTAGGGTCAGGACAATACCAGTATCACCCTACTCAGATAATGACTGGGGTCAGGACAATACCAGTATCACCCTACTCAGATAATGACTAGGGTCAGGACAATACCAGTATCACCCTACTCAGATAATGACTAGGGTCAGGACAATACCAGTATCACCCTACTCAGATAATGACTAGGGTCAGGACAATACCAGTATCACCCTACTCAGATAATGACTGGGGTCAGGACAATACCAGTATCACCCTACTCAGATAATGACTAGGGTCAGGACAATACCAGTATCACCCTACTCAGATAATGACTAGGGTCAGGACAATACCAGTATCACCCTACTCAGATAATGACTAGGGTCAGGACAATACCAGTATCACCCTACTCAGATAATGACTAGGGTCAGGACAATACCAGTATCACCCTACTCAGATAATGACTAGGGTCAGGACAATACCAGTATCACCCTACTCAGATAATGACTAGGGTCAGGACAATACCAGTATCACCCTACTCAGATAATGACTGGGGTCAGGACAATACCAGTATCACCCTACTCAGATAATGACTAGGGTCAGGACAATACCAGTATCACCCTACTCAGATAATGACTAGGGTCAGGACAATACCAGTATCACCCTACTCAGATAATGACTGGGGTCAGGACAATACCAGTATCACCCTACTCAGATAATGACTGGGGTCAGGACAATACCAGTATCACCCTACTCAGATAATGACTAGGGTCAGGACAATACCAGTATCACCCTACTCAGATAATGACTGGGGTCAGGACAATACCAGTATCACCCTACTCAGATAATGACTGGGGTCAGGACAATACCAGTATCACCCTACTCAGATAATGACTAGGGTCAGGACAATACCAGTATCACCCTACTCAGATAATGACTAGGGTCAGGACAATACCAGTATCACCCTACTCAGATAATGACTGGGGGCAGGACAATACCAGTATCACCCTACTCAGATAATGACTGGGGTCAGGACAATACCAGTATCACCCTACTCAGATAATGACTGGGGTCAGGACAATACCAGTATCACCCTACTCAGATAATGACTGGGTCAGGACAATACCAGTATCACCCTACTCAGATAATGACTAGGGTCAGGACAATACCAGTATCACCCTACTCAGATAATGACTAGGGTCAGGACAATACCAGTATCACCCTACTCAGATAATGACTGGGGGCAGGACAATACCTGTATCACCCTACTCAGATAATGACTAGGGTCAGGACAATACCAGTATCACCCTACTCAGATAATGACTGGGGTCAGGACAATACCAGTATCACCCTACTCAGATAATGACTAGGGTCAGGACAATACCAGTATCACCCTACTCAGATAATGACTGGGGTCAGGACAATACCAGTATCACCCTACTCAGATAATGACTGGGGTCAGGACAATACCAGTATCACCCTACTCAGATAATGACTGGGGTCAGGACAATACCAGTATCACCCTACTCAGATAATGACTGGGGTCAGGACAATACCAGTATCACCCTACTCAGATAATGACTAGGGTCAGGACAATACCAGTATCACCCTACTCAGATAATGACTAGGGTCAGGACAATACCAGTATCACCCTACTCAGATAATGACTGGGGTCAGGACAATACCAGTATCACCCTACTCAGATAATGACTGGGGTCAGGACAATACCAGTATCACCCTACTCAGATAATGACTGGGGTCAGGACAATACCAGTATCACCCTACTCAGATAATGACTGGGGTCAGGACAATACCAGTATCATCCTACTCAGATAATGACTGGGGTCAGGACAATACCAGTATCACCCTACTCAGATAATGACTGGGGTCAGGACAATACCAGTATCACCCTACTCAGATAATGACTGGGGTCAGGACAATACCAGTATCATCCTACTCAGATAATGACTGGGGTCAGGACAATACCAGTATCACCCTACTCAGATAATGACTGGGGTCAGGACAATACCAGTATCATCCTACTCAGATAATGACTGGGGTCAGGACAATACCAGTATCACCCTACTCAGATAATGACTAGGGTCAGGACAATACCAGTATCACCCTACTCAGATAATGACTGGGTCAGGACAATACCAGTATCACCCTACTCAGATAATGACTAGGGTCAGGACAATACCAGTATCACCCTACTCAGATAATGACTAGGGTCAGGACAATACCAGTATCACCCTACTCAGATAATGACTGGGGTCAGGACAATACCAGTATCACCCTACTCAGATAATGACTGGGGTCAGGACAATACCAGTATCACCCTACTCAGATAATGACTGGGGTCAGGACAATACCAGTATCACCCTACTCAGATAATGACTGGGGTCAGGACAATACCAGTATCACCCTACTCAGATAATGACTGGGGTCAGGACAATACCAGTATCACCCTACTCAGATAATGACTAGGGTCAGGACAATACCAGTATCACCCTACTCAGATAATGACTAGGGTCAGGACAATACCAGTATCACCCTACTCAGATAATGACTAGGGTCAGGACAATACCAGTATCACCCTACTCAGATAATGACTGGGGTCAGGACAATACCAGTATCACCCTACTCAGATAATGACTGGGGTCAGGACAATACCAGTATCACCCTACTCAGATAATGACTGGGGTCAGGACAATACCAGTATCACCCTACTCAGATAATGACTGGGGTCAGGACAATACCAGTATCACCCTACTCAGATAATGACTGGGGTCAGGACAATACCAGTATCATCCTACTCAGATAATGACTGGGGTCAGGACAATACCAGTATCACCCTACTCAGATAATGACTAGGGTCAGGACAATACCAGTATCACCCTACTCAGATAATGACTGGGTCAGGACAATACCAGTATCACCCTACTCAGATAATGACTAGGGTCAGGACAATACCAGTATCACCCTACTCAGATAATGACTGGGGTCAGGACAATACCAGTATCACCCTACTCAGATAATGACTAGGGTCAGGACAATACCAGTATCACCCTACTCAGATAATGACTAGGGTCAGGACAATACCAGTATCACCCTACTCAGATAATGACTAGGGTCAGGACAATACCAGTATCACCCTACTCAGATAATGACTGGGGTCAGGACAATACCAGTATCACCCTACTCAGATAATGACTAGGGTCAGGACAATACCAGTATCACCCTACTCAGATAATGACTAGGGTCAGGACAATACCAGTATCACCCTACTCAGATAATGACTAGGGTCAGGACAATACCAGTATCACCCTACTCAGATAATGACTAGGGTCAGGACAATACCAGTATCACCCTACTCAGATAATGACTAGGGTCAGGACAATACCAGTATCACCCTACTCAGATAATGACTAGGGTCAGGACAATACCAGTATCACCCTACTCAGATAATGACTGGGGTCAGGACAATACCAGTATCACCCTACTCAGATAATGACTAGGGTCAGGACAATACCAGTATCACCCTACTCAGATAATGACTAGGGTCAGGACAATACCAGTATCACCCTACTCAGATAATGACTGGGGTCAGGACAATACCAGTATCACCCTACTCAGATAATGACTGGGGTCAGGACAATACCAGTATCACCCTACTCAGATAATGACTAGGGTCAGGACAATACCAGTATCACCCTACTCAGATAATGACTGGGGTCAGGACAATACCAGTATCACCCTACTCAGATAATGACTGGGGTCAGGACAATACCAGTATCACCCTACTCAGATAATGACTAGGGTCAGGACAATACCAGTATCACCCTACTCAGATAATGACTAGGGTCAGGACAATACCAGTATCACCCTACTCAGATAATGACTGGGGGCAGGACAATACCAGTATCACCCTACTCAGATAATGACTGGGGTCAGGACAATACCAGTATCACCCTACTCAGATAATGACTGGGGTCAGGACAATACCAGTATCACCCTACTCAGATAATGACTGGGTCAGGACAATACCAGTATCACCCTACTCAGATAATGACTAGGGTCAGGACAATACCAGTATCACCCTACTCAGATAATGACTAGGGTCAGGACAATACCAGTATCACCCTACTCAGATAATGACTGGGGGCAGGACAATACCTGTATCACCCTACTCAGATAATGACTAGGGTCAGGACAATACCAGTATCACCCTACTCAGATAATGACTGGGGTCAGGACAATACCAGTATCACCCTACTCAGATAATGACTAGGGTCAGGACAATACCAGTATCACCCTACTCAGATAATGACTGGGGTCAGGACAATACCAGTATCACCCTACTCAGATAATGACTGGGGGCAGGACAATACCAGTATCACCCTACTCAGATAATGACTGGGGTCAGGACAATACCAGTATCACCCTACTCAGATAATGACTGGGGGCAGGACAATACCAGTATCACCCTACTCAGATAATGACTGGGGTCAGGACAATACCAGTATCACCCTACTCAGATAATGACTGGGGTCAGGACAATACCAGTATCACCCTACTCAGATAATGACTGGGTCAGGACAATACCAGTATCACCCTACTCAGATAATGACTAGGGTCAGGACAATACCAGTATCACCCTACTCAGATAATGACTGGGGTCAGGACAATACCAGTATCACCCTACTCAGATAATGACTGGGGTCAGGACAATACCAGTATCACCCTACTCAGATAATGACTGGGGTCAGGACAATACCAGTATCACCCTACTCAGATAATGACTGGGGTCAGGACAATACCAGTATCACCCTACTCAGATAATGACTAGGGTCAGGACAATACCAGTATCACCCTACTCAGATAATGACTAGGGTCAGGACAATACCAGTATCACCCTACTCAGATAATGACTGGGGTCAGGACAATACCAGTATCACCCTACTCAGATAATGACTGGGGTCAGGACAATACCAGTATCACCCTACTCAGATAATGACTGGGGTCAGGACAATACCAGTATCACCCTACTCAGATAATGACTGGGGTCAGGACAATACCAGTATCATCCTACTCAGATAATGACTGGGGTCAGGACAATACCAGTATCACCCTACTCAGATAATGACTGGGGTCAGGACAATACCAGTATCACCCTACTCAGATAATGACTGGGGTCAGGACAATACCAGTATCATCCTACTCAGATAATGACTGGGGTCAGGACAATACCAGTATCACCCTACTCAGATAATGACTGGGGTCAGGACAATACCAGTATCATCCTACTCAGATAATGACTGGGGTCAGGACAATACCAGTATCACCCTACTCAGATAATGACTAGGGTCAGGACAATACCAGTATCACCCTACTCAGATAATGACTGGGTCAGGACAATACCAGTATCACCCTACTCAGATAATGACTAGGGTCAGGACAATACCAGTATCACCCTACTCAGATAATGACTGGGGTCAGGACAATACCAGTATCACCCTACTCAGATAATGACTAGGGTCAGGACAATACCAGTATCACCCTACTCAGATAATGACTAGGGTCAGGACAATACCAGTATCACCCTACTCAGATAATGACTAGGGTCAGGACAATACCAGTATCACCCTACTCAGATAATGACTGGGGTCAGGACAATACCAGTATCACCCTACTCAGATAATGACTGGGGTCAGGACAATACCAGTATCACCCTACTCAGATAATGACTGGGGTCAGGACAATACCAGTATCACCCTACTCAGATAATGACTGGGGTCAGGACAATACCAGTATCACCCTACTCAGATAATGACTGGGGTCAGGACAATACCAGTATCACCCTACTCAGATAATGACTGGGGTCAGGACAATACCAGTATCACCCTACTCAGATAATGACTGGGGTCAGGACAATACCAGTATCACCCTACTCAGATAATGACTGGGTCAGGACAATACCAGTATCACCCTACTCAGATAATGACTGGGGTCAGGACAATACCAGTATCACCCTACTCAGATAATGACTGGGGTCAGGACAATACCAGTATCACCCTACTCAGATAATGACTAGGGTCAGGACAATACCAGTATCACCCTACTCAGATAATGACTGGGGTCAGGACAATACCAGTATCACCCTACTCAGATAATGACTAGGGTCAGGACAATACCAGTATCACTCTACTCTGATAATGACTAGGGTCAGGACAATACCAGTATCACCCTACTCAGATAATGACTGGGGTCAGGACAATACCAGTATCACCCTACTCAGATAATGACTGGGTCAGGACAATGCTTCACACCTCTTTAGTCACACCTTCTGTCTACACTGACACCTCTTTAGTCACACCTTCTGTCTACACTGACACCTCTTTAGTCACACCTTCTGCCTACACTGACACCTCTTTAGTCACACCTTCTGCCTACACTGACACCTCTTTAGTCACACCTTCTGCCCACACTGACACCTCTTTAGTCACACCTTCTGCCCACACTGACACCTCTTTAGTCACACCTTCTGCCTACACTGACACCTCTTTAGTCACACCTTCTGTCTACACTGACACCTCTTTAGTCACACCTTCTGCCTACACTGACACCTCTTTAGTCACACCTTCTGCCTACACTGACACCTCTTTAGTCACACCTTCTGCCTACACTGACACCTCTTTAGTCACACCTTCTGTCTACACTGACACCTCTTTAGTCACACCTTCTGCCTACACTGACACCTCTTTAGTCACACCTTCTGCCTACACTGACACCTCTTTAGTCACACCTTCTGCCCACACTGACACCTCTTTAGTCACACCTTCTGCCTGACACCTATTTAGGCACACCTAACTAAACTGAACTAAAACCATTTATTGGTGTGTAATATCTGACATTTTGTTTTTACAACAGTGAAATTATCAGGATAAAATATCAAAAGGTTTGTTTTTTACAGAAGCTTAAAGGGATAATTCGGTATTTTGGCAATGAGGTCTTTTATCTACTTCACCAGTCAGATGAACTTGTGGACACCATTCTTATGTCTCTGTGTCCAGTATGAAGGAAGTTCGAGGTTGTTTGTTGAGCCAATGCTAACTAGCGTTAGCGCTACGCCAGTTAGCAATTATTATTATTTTTAAATGATTTATTTAACCTTTATTTAACAAGGCAAGTCCATTGTGCTGCCGCTAGTCAGCAACTTCCTTCAAACTGCAAGCAGAAACATAAACATGGTATCCAAGAGTTTGGGTTACGTAGATAAAGGGCCTCATTAACCAAAGTATCCCTTTATGAGGACAAACGTATTTCCACAGTTGGGTCACTGGGCAGACGTACGAGTTCTCACCTTTGTGCACACTCTGGTGTATTTTCAGATTTCCTTTCTGAGCGAATCTCTTCCCGCACACAGAGCACTGAAAAGGTTTCTCTCCCGTGTGTATCCGCTCGTGCATCATCAGCTTATGTGCATCGGATGCTTCGTATCCACACGTTAAGCAGCGGTGAACCTTCTTGGTTTTGAACATGGCGGTTCCGTCTATATGAATGGTCTGGTGTAAGAGCATGTCGTAGACACGGGAGAATCCCTCTCCACATTTAAAGCAGCGGTGGGTCATCTTAGCTTTCTTCTGCTTCGGAATCTTTACCTTCTTCGGTTTGTCTTTTTTCTTCTTCGGCTGCTTTCGTTCTGGACTCTTCTTCCGTTTGCTCCTCCGTGTCTTCTCTTCCTCCTGGTGTTGTCGTTCCAGTGCTCCTGGTGTTGAGGCAGTTCCCTCACTACCGTGGCAGGAGTTAGGACTCATTCCTGTGGAGAGAAGAGAGTTCAGTGGGTCAGTATGGGTCGAGTTCCCTCACTACCGTGGCAGGAGTTAGGACTCATTCCTGTGGAGAGAAGAGAGTTCAGTGGGTCAGTATGGGTCGAGTTCCCTCACTACCGTGGCAGGAGTTAGGACTCCTCAGTATGGGTAGAGTTCCCTCACTACCGTGGCAGGAGGTAGGACTCATCAGTATGGGTAGAGTTCCCTCACTACCGTGGCAGGAGTTAGGACTCATTCCTGTGGAGAGAAGAGAGTTCAGTGGGTCAGTATGGGTCGAGTTCCCTCACTACCGTGGCAGGAGGTAGGACTCATCAGTATGGGTCGAGTTCCCTCACTACCGTGGCAGGAGGTAGGACTCATCAGTATGGGTAGAGTTTCCTCAATACCGTGGCAGGAGTTAGGACTCATCAGTATGGGTAGAGTTCCCTCACTACTGTGGCAGGAGGTAGGACTCATCAGTATGGGTAGAGTTCCCTCACTACTGTGGCAGGAGTTAGGACTCATCAGTATGGGTAGAGTTCCCTCACTACTGTGGCAGGAGTTAGGACTCATCAGTATGGGTAGAGTTCCCTCACTACCGTGGCAGGAGTTAGGACTCATTCCTGTGGAGAGAAGAGTTCAGTGGGTCAGTATGGGTAGAGTTCCCTCACTACCGTGGCAGGAGTTAGGACTCATTCCTATGGAGAGAAGAGAGTTCAGTGGGTCAGTATGGGTCGAGTTCCCTCACTACCGTGGCAGGAGTTAGGACTCATTCCTGTGGAGAGAAGAGAGTTCAGTGGGTCAGTATGGGTAGAGTTCCCTCACTACCGTGGCAGGAGGTAGGACTCATCAGTATGGGTAGAGTTCCCTCACTACCGTGGCAGGAGTTAGGACTCATTCCTGTGGAGAGAAGAGAGTTCAGTGGGTCAGTATGGGTAGAGTTCCCTCACTACCGTGGCAGGAGGTAGGACTCATCAGTATGGGTCGAGTTTCCTCAATACCGTGGCAGGAGTTAGGACTCATTCCTGTGGAGAGAAGAGTGTTCAGTGGGTCAGTATGGGTCGAGTTCCCTCACTACCGTGGCAGGAGTTAGGACTCATTCCTGTGGAGAGAAGAGAGTTCAGTGGGTCAGTATGGGTAGAGTTCCCTCACTACCGTGGCAGGAGTTAGGACTCATTCCTGTGGAGAGAAGAGAGTTCAGTGGGTCAGTATGGGTCGAGTTCCCTCACTACCGTGGCAGGAGTTAGGACTCATTCCTGTGGAGAGAAGAGAGTTCAGTGGGTCAGTATGGGTAGAGTTCCCTCACTACCGTGGCAGGAGTTAGGACTCATCAGTATGGGTAGAGTTCCCTCACTACCGTGGCAGGAGGTAGGACTCATCAGTATGGGTAGAGTTCCCTCACTACCGTGGCAGGAGTTAGGACTCATCAGTATGGGTAGAGTTCCCTCACTACCGTGGCAGGAGTTAGGACTCATCAGTATGGGTAGAGTTCCCTCACTACCGTGGCAGGAGGTAGGACTCATCAGTATGGGTAGAGTTCCCTCACTACCGTGGCAGGAGGTAGGACTCATCAGTATGGGTAGAGTTCCCTCACTACCGTGGCAGGAGGTAGGACTCATCAGTATGGGTAGAGTTCCCTCACTACCGTGGCAGGAGGTAGGACTCATCAGTATGGGTAGAGTTCCCTCACTACCGTGGCAGGAGGTAGGACTCATCAGTATGGGTAGAGTTCCCTCACTACCGTGGCAGGAGGTAGGACTCATCAGTATGGGTAGAGTTCCCTCACTACCGTGGCATGTAGAGTACATGCTATTGTGTGAAAACAGTGGCCACGTATTCCCTATATAGTACACTACTGTTGACCAGAGCCCTATTCCCTATATAGAACACTACTGTGACCAATAACATCTTCTAAACACGTGTATGTGACCAATAACATCTGCTGAACACGTGTATGTGACCAGTAACATCTGCTGAACACGTGTATGTGACCAGTAACATCTGCTGAACACGTGTATGTGACCAATAACATCTGCTGAACACGTGTATGTGACCAATAACATCTGCTGAACACGTGTATGTGACCAGTAACATCTGCTAAACACGTATGTGACCAATAACATCTGCTGAACACGTATGTGACCAATAACATCTGCCTAACACGTGTATGTGACCAATAACATCTGCTGAACACGTGTATGTGACCAATAACATCTGCTAAACACGTATGTGACCAATAACATCTGCTGAACACGTATGTGACCAATAACATCTGCCTAACACGTGTATGTGACCAATAACATCTGCTGAACACGTGTATGTGACCAACAACATGTGATTTGACTTTGACTTACCAAGATGAGGAGTATCCCAGGAAGCCTGTTCTACTACAGAATTCAACAGATCACCAACTTCCTCTTCCTCCCCTTCCTCCTCCTCTTCTTCATCATCTTCACCCTCTTCTTCCTCTTCCACCTCCCACTCTTCTCCATCCTCCTCTTCGTCCTCCTCCTCCTCTTCTTCTTCTTCTTCCTCATCCTCCTCCTCCTCTTCTTCTTCAATATGAATGTTCATCCCAGGTGTTTGAGTGATGTCCTCATGTCTTCGGTCAGGACCCAGGGACTCTGTCGACCCCGATTGAGGCCCAGGATCCTAGAATAAAGACAGGACTGTTTCTAGTAAAGTTACCATGGAAACCATGTTGGAACAAAAACGGGTTCAATAGAACAGTAAAATATATATTAATAATGTTTATAATGGTAACAATGGTAACAATATCTCCTATTAAAATGTTTGTTATTATTTTCTCCCACCTTGTTGATGTGTGACGTAGGGGGACTTCCTCCTTCACTACCAGAGTCACGGACAGGACTCTCACCTGTAGAGATAGGTTGGTATTATGGGTTATAATGAGACTACCAGGACTCTCTCCTGTAGAGATAGGTTGGTATTATGGGTTATAATGAGACAGGACTCTCTCCTGTAGAGATAGGTTGGTATTATGGGTTATAATGAGACAGGACTCTCTCCTGTAGAGATAGGTTGGTATTATGGGTTATAATGAGACAGGACTCTCTCCTGTAGAGATAGGTTGGTATTATGGGTTATAATGAGACAGGACTCTCTCCTGTAGAGATAGGTTGGTATTATGGGTTATAATGAGACTACCAGGACTCTCACCTGTAGAGATAGGTTGGTATTATGGGTTATAATGAGACAGGACTCTCTCCTGTAGAGATAGGTTGGTATTATGGGTTATAATGAGACAGGACTCTCTCCTGTAGAGATAGGTTGGTATTATGGGTTATAATGAGACAGGACTCTCTCCTGTAGAGATAGGTTGGTATTATGGGTTATAATGATTCTACCAGGACTCTCTCCTGTAGAGATAGGTTGGTATTATGGGTTATAATGAGACAGGACTCTCTCCTGTAGAGATAGGTTGGTATTATGGGTTATAATGAGACAGGACTCTCTCCTGTAGAGATAGGTTGGTATTATGGGTTATAATGAGACAGGACTCTCTCCTGTAGAGATAGGTTGGTATTATGGGTTATAATGATTCTACCAGGACTCTCACCTGTAGAGATAGGTTGGTATTATGGGTTATAATGAGACAGGACTCTCACCTGTAGAGATAGGTTGGTATTATGGGTTATAATGATTCTACCAGGACTCTCACCTGTAGAGATAGGTTGGTATTATGGGTTATAATGAGACTACCAGGACTCTCTCCTGTAGAGATAGGTTGGTATTATGGGTTATAATGAGACAGGACTCTCTCCTGTAGAGATAGGTTGGTATTATGGGTTATAATGAGACAGGACTCTCTCCTGTAGAGATAGGTTGGTATTATGGGTTATAATGAGACAGGACTCTCTCCTGTAGAGATAGGTTGGTATTATGGGTTATAATGAGACAGGACTCTCTCCTGTAGAGATAGGTTGGTATTATGGGTTATAATGAGACAGGACTCTCTCCTGTAGAGATAGGTTGGTATTATGGGTTATAATGAGACTACCAGGACTCTCACCTGTAGAGATAGGTTGGTATTATGGGTTATAATGAGACAGGACTCTCACCTGTAGAGATAGGTTGGTATTATGGGTTATAATGAGACTACCAGGACTCTCTCCTGAAGAGATAGGTTGGTATTATGGGTTAGACCCCACCCCCCCTATGGGAACAAGCACTGTTCATGACACAGACTGTTCACACCCCTCTTGTTGGTGGAGAAAACATTTTGCAGGTTTAAAGCTTATTTCCTGCAATTCTACACGTTTGTCATGGGGTGCAGGGAACATGTTGCAGTATTGAAGCCATGTGTAATGTGTATTCATGTGATATCTGAGTGACTCAAACAATGCAACAAACTCTATGAGCTAAAAAACGTTAGCTGACACGGGCTAGTTGACCCGGACGTTTCTGACCAGTTATTAGTATCTCTCTAAGGTATGTAATGACTGACCAGTTATTAGTATCTCTCTAAGGTATGTAATGACTGACCAGTTATTAGTATCTCTCTAAGGTATGTAATGACTGACCAGTTATTAGTATCTCTAAGGTATGTAATGACTGACCAGTTATTAGTATCTCTCTAAGGTCTGTAATGACTGACCAGTTATTAGTATCTCTCTAAGGTATGTAATGACTGACCAGTTATTAGTATCTCTCTAAGGTATGTAATGACTGACCAGTTATTAGTATCTCTCTAAGGTATATAATGACTGACCAGTTATTAGTATCTCTCTAAGGTATGTAATGACTGACCAGTTATTAGTATCTCTCTAAGGTATATAATGACTGACCAGTTATTAGTATCTCTCTGAGGTATATAATGACTGACCAGTTATTAGTATCTCTCTAAGGTATATAATGACTGACCAGTTATTAGTATCTCTCTAAGGTATGTAATGACTGACCAGTTATTAGTATCTCTCTAAGGTATGTAATGACTGACCAGTTATTAGTATCTCTCTAAGGTCTGTAATGACTGACCAGTTATTAGTATCTCTCTAAGGTATGTAATGACTGACCAGTTATTAGTATCTCTCTAAGGTATGTAATGACTGACCAGTTATTAGTATCTCTCTAAGGTATATAATGACTGACCAGTTATTAGTATCTCTCTAAGGTATGTAATGACTGACCAGTTATTAGTATCTCTCTAAGGTATATAATGACTGACCAGTTATTAGTATCTCTCTAAGGTATGTAATGACTGACCAGTTATTAGTATCTCTCTAAGGTATGTAATGACTGACCAGTTATTAGTATCTCTCTAAGGTATATAATGACTGACCAGTTATTAGTGTCTCTCTAAGGTCTGTAATGACTGACCAGTTATTAGTATCTCTCTAAGGTATGTAATGACGGACCAGTTATTAGTATCTCTCTAAGGTATGTAATGACTGACCAGTTATTAGTGTCTCTCTAAGGTATGTAATGACTGACCAGTTATTAGTATCTCTCTAAGGTATGTAATGACTGACCAGTTATTAGTATCTCTCTAAGGTATATAATGACTGACCAGTTATTAGTATCTCTCTAAGGTATATAATGACTGACCAGTTATTAGTGTCTCTCTAAGGTATGTAATGACTGACCAGTTATTAGTATCTCTCTAAGGTATGTAATGACTGACCAGTTATTAGTGTCTCTCTAAGGTCTGTAATGACTGACCAGTTATTAGTATCTCTAAGGTATGTAACGACTGACCAGTTATTAGTATCTCTCTAAGGTATATAATGACTGACCAGTTATTAGTATCTCTCTAAGGTATGTAATGACTGACCAGTTATTAGTATCTCTCTAAGGTATATAATGACTGACCAGTTATTAGTATCTCTCTAAGGTATGTAATGACTGACCAGTTATTAGTATCTCTCTAAGGTATATAATGACTGACCAGTTATTAGTATCTCTCTAAGGTATGTAATGACTGACCAGTTATTAGTATCTATCTAAGGTATGTAATGACTGACCAGTTATTAGTATCTCTCTAAGGTATATAATGACTGACCAGTTATTAGTGTCTCTCTAAGGTCTGTAATGACTGACCAGTTATTAGTATCTCTCTAAGGTATGTAATGACGGACCAGTTATTAGTATCTCTCTAAGGTATGTAATGACTGACCAGTTATTAGTGTCTCTCTAAGGTATGTAATGACTGACCAGTTATTAGTATCTCTCTAAGGTATGTAATGACTGACCAGTTATTAGTATCTCTCTAAGGTATGTAATGACTGACCAGTTATTAGTATCTCTCTAAGGTATATAATGACTGACCAGTTATTAGTATCTCTCTAAGGTATGTAATGACTGACCAGTTATTAGTATCTCTCTGAGGTATGTAATGACTGACCAGTTATTAGTATCTCTCTAAGGTATATAATGACTGACCAGTTATTAGTATCTCTCTAAGGTATGTAATGACTGACCAGTTATTAGTGTCTCTCTAAGGTATGTAATGACTGACCAGTTATTAGTATCTCTAAGGTATGTAATGACTGACCAGTTATTAGTATCTCTCTGAGGTATATAATGACTGACCAGTTATTAGTATCTCTAAGGTATGTAATGACTGACCAGTTATTAGTATCTCTCTAAGGTATGTAATGACTGACCAGTTATTAGTATCTCTCTAAGGTCTGTAATGACTGACCAGTTATGAGTATCTCTCTAAGGTATATAATGACTGACCAGTTATTAGTGTCTCTCTAAGGTATGTAATGACTGACCAGTTATTAGTATCTCTCTAAGGTATGTAATGACTGACCAGTTATTAGTATCTCTCTAAGGTATGTAATGACTGACCAGTTATTAGTGTCTCTCTAAGGTCTGTAATGACTGACCAGTTATTAGTATCTCTAAGGTATGTAATGACTGACCAGTTATTAGTATCTCTCTAAGGTATGTAATGACTGACCAGTTATTAGTATCTCTCTAAGGTATGTAATGACTGACCAGTTATTAGTATCTCTCTAAGGTATGTAATGACTGACCAGTTATTAGTATCTCTCTAAGGTCTGTAATGACTGACACGACAAGAGGAACTGACGATGAACTACCCAATTTCTACTATTCTTCTATGTCCTTGTGCATTCTACTATTACAATTTTCAAGAGTACATTTAAAAGCCGGACTGAGTTCCTTAAAACCACTGGGTTAGATAATGAGTCAGACTCTATTACTGTGTAACTGAAGAACAGTCAACATTCTGCCTCCACTTACTATGTTGAACAGAATCCCAGTCAACTTCTTCTCCATCAGAATTAATCAGCCCTCCAACTTCCTCTGCATTATCTGTGGCCCCTTCTCCATCCTCCTCCACCTCGTCCTTCTCCTCTTCGACGTTAGCCTTCAGCCCCAGTGTTTGACAGAGGTCCTGTAGGTTATCAGATACCATCTCCTGCCCCTGTGATGTGTTCTCCTCCTCACAGTGGATGGGTTTCTCTGCTTCTGTTGTGTGTGACCGCTGGTGCAAGTTCAAACTTCCTTTTGTAGCAAAATTCTTCCCACAGTCGGGGCAGGGGTATGGCTTCTTTCCTGTGTGGATTCTCACGTGGATCTGTAGAGATGATGACGTTTTGAAATGTTTCCCACATTCTGAGCAGCAGTGAGACGACGTCTTAGTTGTGTGATTCTCCTGGTGTTGTTCGGGTTCTGCTGCTGATGCAGAGAGACTCTCCTCAACTTTTTTGCCTTGTGATTGCTGGTGTATTTCTTTCAAACTTAGCGAGTCCGGTTTCTCTCCTGTGTGTTGCAGCTGGTGTCTTTTCAAGGATGTACAGAAGGTAAACCTCTTGTCACACTCGGAGCAGGCGTAAGGCTTCTCTCCAGTGTGCAGTTTCTGGTGTTGTTTAAGATATGCTTTCTGAGTGAAGCCCTTCCTACAGATGGAACAGCAGAAAGGCTTCTCTCCTGTGTGGGAGAGCTGGTGGGCAGTCAGGTTGGCTTTCTGGGTGAAGCACTTGCCACAGACAGAGCAGGAGAAAGGTTTCTCACCAGTGTGCACTAACATGTGTTGGTTCAAATTTCCCTTTTGGTTGAAGCTCTTCTCACACACGGAACATTTGTAAGACTTCTCCCCGGTGTGTTTCAGCTCATGTGATTTCAAGGTGTGTAGATAAGTATAACTCTTCCCACACACGGAGCAGGAGTGAGGCTTTTCTCCCGTGTGTGTCAGCAGGTGTCTGCGTAGTTTGTAAGCGCTAGAGAACTCTCTTCCACACTCCAGGCAGCAGTTCTTTGCCTGTTCAGGATCTCCCGATATAGAGGGACTGCCCTCCCCACTAGAACAGTGGAACCGTTGGTGTGTCTTCAGATGTTCCTCCCGAGTGAAACTCTTCCCACAGTCAGAACAGAAGCAGGGCCTCTCTCCTGTGTGAGTCAGAAGGTGTCGTTGTAGTTTAGATGGACATGGGAACTCCTTCCCACAGTCCAGGCAGCTGTAGCTCTTCCTGGGTTTGGGACTGGTCTTCTTCTCTCCTGTGTGTGTTGTGTTACGATGTTTTCTTAGATAATGCTGGGTAGGGAACTCCTCTCCACACTCTCTGCAGCTGTGTGTGTTCTTGGCTGTGTGATTGTCCTCCTCTAGTTCAGGTTCTCCTGAGGTAGAACTTGTCCCCTCACTGTGAGAGTGACGGCTGGAACTCTCTCCTGTCTCTCCTGTGGGGATATAGGAAGAGTCCGATCAGGATTGCTCAAGTGGAAACCAAAGGGGTGTATTCATTAGTGTACACCGTAGCAAATGAAAACAAGTGTTTCTTATAGTCCCTTTCCCGGTTTCGGCCATTAGCTTCCTAGTGAATACACCCCAGCTTGTGTAAGTGTTGCACTGTTTTGTTAACGCTGTACCTAAACAACACCGTCAGATGGTTTAAACATTCAGTCTGCCTCAGCCTCCACCTACTAAAAGTTAATGGAAATCTCTCAACCGACTTACCTCTCAATCGTAGAAAGTCACTGAAGTAGTCAAGGCTCCTAGGAACCATCTCTGGACCGCTGGTGCTCTGGTCACCATGGATACAGTCAGGAACCAGTAGATTTGACTGGTTTGGCTGGGGTTCATCAAAATCCTGATTGAAAAGTACAGTCAGAGATAGGCCTAGAAGATAATGTCATGTCATTGGCTTTGGTCTTCATAACGAACTGACTTGATAAAATAGTCCTTACTACTTGACAAATGTATACCAACTTCTACAAATGACAAGCTAACCTTGAACAAGACAATGCCAATGGAGTTGACTAAAGCAGAGCCATGTATTTACATAACTAGCTAACCAGCTATATCTATACCTGCTGTTTCTATGGCTTTGGGCTCAAGCTAAACAGGTTTTAGTTTCAGGGCAACTAGCTAGCTATAGCTAACTTCTCACCTCATACATTGTGTGAGCCGAAGCAACAACAACAAAAAATTCCCGAGAAAATGTTGTTCTCCGGCTGTAGCAAGCAATCAGTTCAAATGTTGCTTTGTTATGAAAAATCACAGCTATTTCGCAAAAATAGATAGCAGGCTAAGTTAGCATAGCATACTGAGCTAGCTAACGGTACTTAGCTAGCTAATAATGTTAGCTTAAGTTGTCGTTTGTAACTTCACGTCTGTCTGGTTTAATAGTTCCATATCTACGTTATCACAGGATGGAAATAGTCTACGCCAAGTATATTGAAGATATATTTGTAAATAACTCTAGCTACAATGCTTTTGAGTAAGGTTTATCTAAGCAGACTAGCTATGTTGACAGAACCGCCTAGAACTACTTCCGGGGCAGCAGCTAACCCGGAAAAAAGTTGATGCCATCACTGGACGCCATTCCACATAGTTTTGATATGGCCATTCTTTGATTGCATTAACCGCGAGGGGAGAATGGGAAAATGTTTAAATAAATCTGGTCAGTAAAACATTAGGTATTGGCTTTGTCCAAACGGTGTAGTTAGCTAGTCGTTACCGTTGCATAACTGTTACGTTTCCTGCTCATCATCAGACAGCTACATTTTTACCTTGGTACTGTTGGCTAGCTAATAGCTCCTGCTAACTAATTTGATGCTCTGCTCATACAGAGTCGATGTAGGAGTAAAACGACGATTGTTTTCTATTTGGTAAGTAAAGGCAGAGCGACTACATATAACCAATGAGTTACTGTTGTACCTAATGTTCCTGTTACATTAGTTTACGTTAGTCAAAATACAAGCCCTCATCGTGGGAACCTTGACATTTCATATATCTTACAAAAATATTTTTATTATCATTAATATTTTTTTCATTATATTGTTCTATTAAGTAAAAATGAAATAGTGACAGTAAATTAAAAGTAAACATTTCACGGACTTGACAAATATAAAATGTCACTATACATATTGCACGCCTGTATAAACTGTTTTTGTCTTACACCATATCGTCCTATTTACACAGGTGACCTCACAAGGGATTCCACTGTTCTGGTGACAGGAAGAAGATCGGACCCTGAAATAACTTGTCTTTGACAGAGACTCATAATGCAGCACTTCCTGAAGCTCCCGGTGTGGCAGGAGATATAGGAGACCTGTGAATACACAGGAGAGAGACACACCTCACACTAGTGACAACTCAATTTAATAGAAAGTTATTTTAATTTTATTTTTTACAAAAACATTCTAACTGCTGGGACAAAATGAGTTCTGAGAAGGAAACGTTGATGGATGAAATCGAAAAGAGTTTATGGAATTTAACTGAGGACAATTTACGCGACCTGTGTGAACGTTGTGGAATGGATGGCTCTGAAATTAAAGGGATGAATCATCGCTTATTAAGGCGTAAAGTCATGGAGGAAATGTGGGACAATACGGAGTCAATGAAATCAGAGGAGCAGGGAATGTCTTGGTTAGTCCGACTGAAAGACGACATCAGGAGGATACAGGAGGATGGTAGTAGTGCACTCATGAATACCAGCCAATCCGATGATGTAGACTGCAACGAAGAACACAACAAGGGGGACAGGGATTGTTTGCCTAGCAACGGACTGACAGCGGAGCCCTTGCATCCCAGCCAATGTGATGATGATGCTGTAGACTGTGATGAAGAATGGAATGAAGAGGGAGGAGCTGGGTTGCTTAGCAACACACCAGACCAGAGTAAATTAAAGAGGCACATCAGATCGCACACTGTTAAACAACACACAGTGAATCCCTCAGTGAAACCTCACCACTGCTCGGATTGTGGGAAGCAATTCATTGTAAAATCAAGCCTTAAACATCACCGGCTAGTTTTTCACACAGAACACCCTCACCGTTGTGGTCAATGTAAGAAGAGCTTCATAACTGCAGAAAGGCTGGAATCGCACATTAAGACACGACACCCGCCAAGTGATCCTCTGAAGAACCCACATGTGTGCTCTAAATGCGGTAGGGCATTCCCTGTGGCTGCCAGTCTTAGGAGACACCTGAGAACTCATACGGGGGAGAAACCGTACGTCTGCCCCAAATGTGAAAAGGACTACAGTGACTGTGGAAACTTGAGGAAACACATGAGAAGAACTCACCCAGTAGAGGAGATGGTTGTGGAGAGTTTCGCCACTCAGAGGAGCATCCCTACAGGAAATGTGGAGGAAATGCAGGACAATACGGATTCAATTAAATCGGAGGAGCAGGGAACATCTTGTTCACTCCAACTGAAAGAGGACCTCAAAGGGATACAGGAGGATGGTAGCGTTGTACCCATGAGTCCCGGCCAAGACTATGATGATGGTGCTGACGACGATGATGATGATGATGATGATGTAGACTGCAACGTTAAGGACAGGGATTGGTTACCTAGCAACGGACTGAAGGCGGAGCCCATGAGTCCCAGCCAATCCGATGACGCTGTAGACTGGGACGAGAAGGACAGGGATTGGATGGCTAGCGATGGGCTGGAGGTGGAGTCGTCTCCAGAGAGGCACACACCAGAGCAGAGAGTGAGAGGGGTGAGTACTTAAAGCAGAGAGTGAGAGGGGTGAGTACTTCAATTCACAGGGTCAAACAGGGGTCGCATTCACTTTTAGAAATCAGCATTTTTTTTAAACATAGACCATAAAGTGTTTTAAAGCATTTCCCTTGCGTTTTTATATTGAAAGTCAACCGTTTTTTAAAGCATTTCCCTTGCGTTTTTATATTGAAAGTCAAGCGTTTTTTAAAGCATTTCCCTTGCGTTTTTATATTGAAAGTCAAGCGTTTTTTAAAGCATTTCCCTTGCGTTTTTATATTGAAAGTCAAGCGTTTTTTAAAGCATTAACCTTGCGTTTTTATATTGAAAGTCAACCGTTTTTTAAAGCATTTCCCTTGCGTTTTTATATTGAAAGTCAACCGTTTTTTAAAGCATTTCCCTTGCGTTTTTATATTGAAAGTCAACCGTTTTTTAAAGCATTTCCCTTGCGTTTTTATATTGAAAGTCAACCGTTTTTTAAAGCATTTCCCTTGCGTTTTTATATTGAAAGTCAACCGTTTTTTAAAGCATTTCCCTTGCGTTTTTATCTTGAAAGTCAAGCGTTTTTTAAAGCATTTCCCTTGCGTTTTTATCTTGAAAGTCAACCGTTTTTTAAAGCATTTCCCTTGCGTTTTTATATTGAAAGTCAACCGTTTTTTGCTTCAATAGAGTGATCAACAGACATGCAACTACAGTTTTAATTCACATGCATTTCATTAGATGACAACAGATGCTATTTGGCTCGCAGCCACACAAGTAAATGAGCTTACAATAAAAAAACAAGGTATATTTTTCCAAAACGATGCACGGCCATCATATTTATAATGTTAATCATAGAAAGAATGGAGCCAGATACATTTCCTGATGTTTTGCTTTGAAGTTAATCTTTAAGCATTGTAACTGAACTAAAGCACACAGCAGTCAGAGTGGTGGAATGTAATAGGTCAAGACGAGAGCGAAGATATTTAATCCGATTACAGAAGTGCAACTGAAGCACAAAAGTGTCCTTTTTTAAATTGATGATTTGAAGTGAAACCTACTGAAGTTTTACAAAAACGCAACAAGATATTTTTTTCTGCGTTTTATCTTTCCTTTTATGCGTGAAGAACTGCGTTGATGCGACCTCTGCTTGAAGTGTGTTTTATCTTTCCTTTTATGCGTGAAGAACTGCGTTGATGCGACCTCTGCTTGAAGTGTGTTTTATCTTTCCTTTTATGCGTGAAGAACTGCGTTGATGCGACCTCTGCTTGAAGTGCGTTTCTCTTTCCTTGATTCCTCTCATCATTGATTCCTGGACCTCCTTCTATAAATGCATTGGAGGAGAAGGTTCTAGGTTCTTTATCCTCCAATGTATTTTAAGAAGGATGCCGAGTAATCGAAAGATGATGAGAGGAATCTAGGAAAGACTTCTGATTTTCTCTGCAAAGATTTTAAAATGACTTGACCGGTAGGAAAGTGTTTCCTGACTCATTCCATCTCTATTTTTATGATTTTCTAGGACAAACCTCCCCCGCCCCCCTTTGCCCTCCCAGAGTCCCCGGGGCGTGCCTCTCCCGGTAGCGCCTTATTGTGCGGTCTGAAGAGGGTGTCTGTGCAGCTAGTCGACTGCAGGAAGACACCAGGGCAGAGTGGCCATATAATACACAAGACAACACAGACAGGAGAGAAACCCCACAGCTCGTCTAATGCTGAACAACACAAAACCCTCTCAGGAGACAGACCTAGCTCCCATATCTGTGATCACTGTGAGAAGAATTTTGGCACTGCTACAAATCTGAAAACACACTTACTTTATCTGTCTGGAGAGAAACCACACATCTGCTCTGAATGCGGAAAGAGTTTCACACAGGCCGGCTGTCTTAAGAGACACCTGAGAACGCATACTGGGGAAAAACCGTACGTCTGTACTCGTTGTGGGAAGGCTTGTACTGATTCTGGAAACTTAAAGAGACACATCAGAAAAACTCACCCAGGAGAGGAGGTCTTTGTGAAGAGACTTGCCTATCAGAAGAGCGTTCGTAATGCTAAAGAACGCAAACAAACCTACTGCGGAGATGGCTCCCATATCTGTGATCACTGTGGTAAGAATTTTGCCACAGCAGGAAGTCTAAAACTACACATACAGAACCTGCAGAGAAGGAGAGAGAACTTGACTGCAGACAAAGCTCATGTGTGCTCTGAATGTGGAAAGGGCTTCCATCAGGCAGGAAGTCTTAAGAGACACCTGAGAACTCATACTGGGGAGAAACCATACATTTGCCATCATTGTGGGAAGGCTTGCAGTGATTCTGGAAACTTACAGAAACACATCAAAAGTCACATGGGTAAACAACACACAGTGAAACCTTACCTCTGCTCTGAATGTGGGAAGCAATTCATTGGAAAACAAAGCCTTGAACATCACCGGGAGGTTTTTCACACAGAACACCCTCACCGCTGTGGTCAATGTAAGAAGAGCTTCATAACTGCAGAAAGACTGGAATCACACATAAAAACACGACACCCGCCAAGTGATCCTGTGAAGAATCCACATGTGTGCTTGGAATGCGGAAGGGGATTCCCTGTGGCCGCCAGTCTTAAAAGACACCTGAGAATCCATACTGGGGAGAAACCGTACTCCTGCCCTCAGTGTGGAAACAGTTACAATGATCGTGGAAATTTAAAGAAACACACCAGAACTCACACAGAAGAAAAACCTTACCACTGCTCGGTGTGCGGGATGAAGTTTCGTCATACAAAAACGTTACAACGGCATCACCAGGAGAACCACAAGGGGGAGACACTGGGTCCCATCCACAGGCACCAAGACCCTCTTCCATGCCCCCACTGCGGGGAGAAGTTCTCTACCAAGGCTCTTCTAAAGGATCATCTACGGACCCACTCTAGCCGTGTCCACTGCTCCCGATGCGACAAGACCTTCTCCACTAAAAGTAACTTACTGGTTCATCAGAGGATACACACTGGAGAGAAGCCTTACCTTTGCCCTCAGTGTGGGAAGAGTTTCTCTCTGGCAGGGAGTTTAAAACTTCATCTCCGGATTCATGCGGGTGAGAAACCTTACTGCTGTACTTACTGTGACAAGAGATTCACAAGTAAGAGCCACTGCAATCTTCATCTGCGAATCCACACTGGAGAGAAGCCGTACCAATGCCCTGACTGCGGGAGGAGGTTTGCTGACGGTAATGTCTTGAAAAACCACCGGCGGACCCACACAGGAGAGAAACCGTTCCAGTGCCGCATGTGCGATAAAGCCTTCGCCCAGTTGACCAGTCTGAAGAAACATCAGGAGACACACAGGCAAACTCCGCCTGTCTCTGTCCCAAGACTCCCTAATCCCTACCTACCACACAATCAGCATGTCCCTTATCCCTACCCATCACAGACTCAATGGTAACCTTGTTTACACCTGACCAAGTTGTCCGGTGTCCTGTTACCTGGTAACCTGACAGGTTGGTAACCTGTCTGTTACCTGGTAACCTGTCTGTTACCTGGTAACCTGTCTGTTACCTGGTATCCTGTCTGTTACCTGGTAACCTGTCTGTTACCTGTCCCAGATAGGAAGGATGCATTTCTAACGTATTGGGACAGGAACCTAGACTCAGTCTGTCCCAAAAACCCAACCTACCATGCACTCAGTGAATGGTAACATGCTTAAACCTGTCCCTTGTAGATAACTAGATGTAAATTAATGGAAGGATCCATTTTCTTTAAAAAAATATAAAAAATGATTTTATTGAGACAGGTTTGCAGTCGTTGAGGATTGATATACTGTGTATAGAGCTTGGAATAGATTGTTATTTTGTTCATCTGTCTCAAAATAATTATTTGGCTCAAAGTTCATATTTTAGCTACAGAGTTTTTGTATTCACAGTTGATATTTGGATATGTTGTTCATTTTAAAAGGTGTTTAAAATTCATAGCCGAACCTCAACTGGTGGAAATAAAATGGTGACAATGATATGTTGTTGGACTAATTATTTATCTAATTCTTTGAGTAAGAAGTTGTATGCATAAATATGTGTCCTAGGCAGGGGTCGAAGTAAGCCGGTAAGCTCTGGTACCGAGTCCCGGAAAAATAAATATTGGGGGTACACCGTACCGGTAAAATGTGAACCTATCACAATAATTTCTAAGAAATGGCAAGAAAACTAGAGAAAATTACACCATT
>NW_027256215.1:0-24666 GCF_045679555.1 Salvelinus alpinus
AATACAGAAATAAGCACTTTTCAAAAACAAGCTCCAAATCATGTTGAAATACAGAAATAAACACTTTTCCATAAACAAGCTCTAAATCATGTTTGATGCACTCTGTAAGTGAAATTTTTTTCAGTACTGTTTAATCAGGATGATTGGAACACTGTGGACAGTTTTCAGCAAGTTGCAACATTGAAATACAGAAATAAACACTTTTCCAAAAACAAGCTCTAAATCATGTTGAAAAACAGAAAAAACACTTTTCCATAAACAAGCTCCAAATCATGCTGAAATACAGAAATAAGCACTTTTCAAAAACAAGCTCCAAATCATGTTGAAATACAGAAATAAACACTCTTCCATAAACAAGCTCTAAATCATGTTTGATGCACTCTGTAAGTGAAATTTTTTTCAGTACTGTTTAATCAGGATGATTGGAACACTGTGGACAGTTTTCAGCAAGTTGCAACATTGAAATACAGAAATAAACACTTTTCCAAAAACAAGCTCTAAATCATGTTGAAAAACAGAAAAAACACTTTTCCATAAACAAGCTCCAAATCATGCTGAAATACAGAAATAAGCACTTTTCAAAAACAAGCTCCAAATCATGTTGAAATACAGAAATAAACACTTTTCCATAAACAAGCTCTAAATCATGTTTGATGCACTCTGTAAGTGAATTTTTTTTCAGTACTGTTTAATCAGGATGATTGGAACACTGTGGACAGTTTTCAGCAAGTTGCAACATTGAAATACAGAAATAAACACTTTTCCAAAAACAAGCTCCAAATCATGTTGAAATACAGAAATAAGCACTTTTCAAAAACAAGCTCCAAATCATGTTGAAATACAGAAATAAACACTTTTCCATAAAGAAGCTCTAAATCATGTTTGATGCACTCTGTAAGTGAATTTTTTTTCAGTACTGTTTAATCAGGATGATTGGAACACTGTGGACAGTTTTCAGCAAGTTGCAACATTGAAATACAGAAATAAACACTTTTCCAAAAACAAGCTCCAAATCATGTTGAAATACAGAAATAAGCACTTTTCAAAAACAAGCTCCAAATCATGTTGAAATACAGAAATAAGCACTTTTCCATAAACAAGCTCTAAATCATGTTTGATGCACTCTGTAAGTGAATTTTTTTTCAGTACTGTTTAATCAGGATGATTGGAAAACTGTGGACAGTTTTCAGCAAGTTGCAACATTGAAATACAGAAATAAACACTTTTCCAAAAACAAGCTCTAAATCATGTTGAAAAACAGAAAAAACACTTTTCCATAAACAAGCTCCAAATCATGTTGAAATACAGAAATAAGCACTTTTCAAAAACAAGCTCCAAATCATGTTGAAATACAGAAATAAACACTTTTCCAAAAACAAGCTCTAAATCATGTTGAAAAACAGAAAAAACACTTTTCCATAAACAAGCTCCAAATCATGTTGAAATACAGAAATAAACACTTTTCCATAAACAAGCTCTAAATCATGTTTGATGCACTCTGTAAGTGAAAATTTTTTCAGTACTGTTTAATCAGGATGATAGGAACACTGTGGACAGTTTTCAGCAAGTTGCAACATTGAAATACAGAAATAAACACTTTTCCAAAAACAAGCTCTAAATCATGTTGAAAAACAGAAAAAACACTTTTCCATAAACAAGCTCCAAATCATGTTGAAATACAGAAATAAGCACTTTTCAAAAACAAGCTCCAAATCATGTTGAAATACAGAAATAAGCACTTTTCCATAAACAAGCTCTAAATCATGTTTGATGCACTCTGTAAGTGAATTTTTTTTCAGTACTGTTTAATCAGGATGATTGGAACACTGTGGACAGTTTTCAGCAAGTTGCAACATTGAAATACAGAAATAAACACTTTTCCAAAAACAAGCTCCAAATCATGTTGAAATACAGAAATAAACACTTTTCCATAAACAAGCTCTAAATCATGTTTGATGCACTCTGTAAGTGAATTTTTTTTCAGTACTGTTTAATCAGGATGATTGGAACACTGTGGACAGTTTTCAGCAAGTTGCAACATTGAAATACAGAAATAAACACTTTTCCAAAAACAAGCTCTAAATCATGTTGAAAAACAGAAAAAACACTTTTCCATAAACAAGCTCCAAATCATGTTGAAATACAGAAATAAGCACTTTTCAAAAACAAGCTCCAAATCATGTTGAAATACAGAAATAAGCACTTTTCCATAAACAAGCTCTAAATCATGTTTGATGCACTCTGTAAGTGAAATTTTTTCAGTACTGTTTAATCAGGATGATAGGAACACTGTGGACAGTTTTCAGCAAGTTGCAACATTGAAATACAGAAATAAACACTTTTCCATAAACAAGCTCTAAATCATGTTGAAATACAGAAATAAGCACTTTTCAAAAACAAGCTCCAAATCATGTTGAAATACAGAAATAAACACTTTTCCATAAACAAGCTCTAAATCATGTTTGATGCACTCTAAGTGAATTTTTTTTCAGTACTGTTTAATCAGGATGATTGGAACACTGTGGACAGTTTTCAGCAAGTTGCAACATTGAAATACAGAAATAAACACTTTTCCAAAAACAAGCTCCAAATCATGTTGAAATACAGAAATAAACACTTTTCCATAAACAAGCTCTAAATCATGTTTGATGCAATCTGTAAGTGAATTTTTTTCAGTACTGTTTAATCAGGATGATTGGAACACTGTGGACAGTTTTCAGCAAGTTGCAACATTGAAATACAGAAATAAACACTTTTCCAAAAACAAGCTCTAAATCATGTTGAAAAACAGAAAAAACACTTTTCCATAAACAAGCTCCAAATCATGTTGAAATACAGAAATAAGCACTTTTCAAAAACAAGCTCCAAATCATGTTGAAATACAGAAATAAACACTTTTCCATAAACAAGCTCTAAATCATGTTTGATGCACTCTGTAAGTGAATTTCTTTTCAGTACTGTTTAATCAGGATGATAGGAACACTGTGGACAGTTTTCAGCAAGTTGCAACATTGAAATACAGAAATAAACACTTTTCCAAAAACAAGCTCCAAATCATGTTGAAATACAGAAATAAACACTTTTCCATAAACAAGCTCTAAATCATGTTTGATGCACTCTGTAAGTGAATTTTTTTTCAGTACTGTTTAATCAGGATGATTGGAACACTGTGGACAGTTTTCAGCAAGTTGCAACATTGAAATACAGAAATAAACACTTTTCCAAAAACAAGCTCCAAATCATGTTGAAATACAGAAATAAACACTTTTCCATAAACAAGCTCTAAATCATGTTTGATGCACTCTGTAAGTGAATTTTTTTTCAGTACTGTGTAATCAGGATGATAGGAACACTGTGGACAGTTTTCAGCAAGTTGCAACATTGAAATACAGAAATAAACACTTTTCCAAAAACAAGCTCTAAATCATGTTGAAATACAGAAATAAGCACTTTTCAAAAACAAGCTCCAAATCATGTTGAAATACAGAAATAAACACTTTTCCATAAACAAGCTCTAAATCATGTTTGATGCACTCTGTAAGTGAATTTTTTTTCAGTACTGTTTAATCAGGATGATTGGAACACTGTGGACAGTTTTCAGCAAGTTGCAACATTGAAATACAGAAATAAACACTTTCCCAAAAACAAGCTCTAAATCATGTTGAAAAACAGAAAAAACACTTTTCCATAAACAAGCTCCAAATCATGTTGAAATACAGAAATAAGCACTTTTCAAAAACAAGCTCCAAATCATGTTGAAATACAGAAATAAACACTTTTCCATAAACAAGCTCTAAATCATGTTTGATGCACTCTGTAAGTGAATTTCTTTTCAGTACTGTTTAATCAGGATGATTGGAACACTGTGGACAGTTTTCAGCAAGTTGCAACATTGAAATACAGAAATAAACACTTTTCCAAAAACAAGAAACAAGCTCTAAATCATGTTTGATGCACTCTGTAAGTGAATTTTTTTTCAGTACTGTTTAATCAGGATGATTGGAACACTGTGGACAGTTTTCAGCAAGTTGCAACATTGAAATACAGAAATAAACACTTTTCCAAAAACAAGCTCTAAATCATGTTGAAAAACAGAAAAAACACTTTTCCATAAACAAGCTCCAAATCATGCTGAAATACAGAAATAAGCACTTTTCAAAAACAAGCTCCAAATCATGTTGAAATACAGAAATAAACACTTTTCCATAAACAAGCTCTAAATCATGTTTGATGCACTCTGTAAGTGAATTTTTTTTCAGTACTGTTTAATCAGGATGATTGGAACACTGTGGACAGTTTTCAGCAAGTTGCAACATTGAAATACAGAAATAAGCACTTTTCAAAAACAAGCTCCAAATCATCATGTTGAAATACAGAAATAAACACTTTTCCATAAACAAGCTCTAAATCATGTTTGATGCACTCTGTAAGTGAATTTTTTTTCAGTACTGTTTAATCAGGATGATAGGAACACTGTGGACAGTTTTCAGCAAGTTGCAACATTGAAATACAGAAATAAACACTTTTCCAAAAACAAGCTCCAAATCATGTTGAAATACAGAAATAAGCACTTTTCAAAAACAAGCTCCAAATCATGTTGAAATACAGAAATAAGCACTTTTCCATAAACAAGCTCTAAATCATGTTTGATGCACTCTGTAAGTGAATTTTTTTTCAGTACTGTTTAATCAGGATGATTGGAACACTGTGGACAGTTTTCAGCAAGTTGCAACATTGAAATACAGAAATAAACACTTTTCCAAAAACAAGCTCTAAATCATGTTGAAAAACAGAAAAAACACTTTTCCATAAACAAGCTCCAAATCATGTTGAAATACAGAAATAAGCACTTTTCAAAAACAAGCTCCAAATCATGTTGAAATACAGAAATAAACACTTTTCCAAAAACAAGCTCTAAATCATGTTGAAAAACAGAAAAAACACTTTTCCATAAACAAGCTCCAAATCATGTTGAAATACAGAAATAAGCACTTTTCCATAAACAAGCTCTAAATCATGTTTGATGCACTCTGTATGTGAAAATTTTTTCAGTACTGTTTAATCAGGATGATAGGAACACTGTGGACAGTTTTCAGCAAGTTGCAACATTGAAATACAGAAATAAACACTTTTCCAAAAACAAGCTCTAAATCATGTTGAAAAACAGAAAAAACACTTTTCCATAAACAAGCTCTAAATCATGTTGAAATACAGAAATAAGCACTTTTCAAAAACAAGCTCCAAATCATGTTGAAATACAGAAATAAGCACTTTTCCATAAACAAGCTCTAAATCATGTTTGATGCACTCTGTAAGTGAACTTTTTTTCTTGAAATACAGAAATAAGCACTTTTCAAAAACAAGCTCCAAATCATGTTGAAATACAGAAATAAACACTTTTCCATAAACAAGCTCTAAATCATGTTTGATGCACTCTGTAAGTGAATTTTTTTTCAGTACTGTTTAATCAGGATGATTGGAACACTGTGGACAGTTTTCAGCAAGTTGCAACATTGAAATACAGAAATAAACACTTTTCCAAAAACAAGCTCTAAATCATGTTGAAAAACAGAAAAAACACTTTTCCATAAACAAGCTCCAAATCATGTTGAAATACAGAAATAAGCACTTTTCAAAAACAAGCTCCAAATCATGTTGAAATACAGAAATAAGCACTTTTCCATAAACAAGCTCTAAATCATGTTTGATGCACTCTGTAAGTGAAATTTTTTCAGTACTGTTTAATCAGGATGATAGGAACACTGTGGACAGTTTTCAGCAAGTTGCAACATTGAAATACAGAAATAAACACTTTTCCAAAAACAAGCTCTAAATCATGTTGAAATACAGAAATAAGCACTTTTCAAAAACAAGCTCCAAATCATGTTAAAATACAGAAATAAACACTTTTCCATAAACAAGCTCTAAATCATGTTTGATGCACTCTAAGTGAATTTTTTTTCAGTACTGTTTAATCAGGATGATTGGAACACTGTGGACAGTTTTCAGCAAGTTGCAACATTGAAATACAGAAATAAACACTTTTCCAAAAACAAGCTCCAAATCATGTTGAAATACAGAAATAAACACTTTTCCATAAACAAGCTCTAAATCATGTTTGATGCACTCTGTAAGTGAAATTTTTTTCAGTACTGTTTAATCAGGATGATTGGAACACTGTGGACAGTTTTCAGCAAGTTGCAACATTGAAATACAGAAATAAACACTTTTCCAAAAACAAGCTCCAAATCATGTTGAAATACAGAAATAAGCACTTTTCAAAAACAAGCTCCAAATCATGTTGAAATACAGAAATAAACACTTTTCCATAAACAAGCTCTAAATCATGTTTGATGCACTCTGTAAGTGAATTTTTTTTCAGTACTGTTTAATCAGGATGATTGGAACACTGTGGACAGTTTTCAGCAAGTTGCAACATTGAAATACAGAAATAAACACTTTTCCAAAAACAAGCTCTAAATCATGTTGAAATACAGAAATAAACACTTTTCCATAAACAAGCTCCAAATCATGTTGAAATACAGAAATAAGCACTTTTCAAAAACAAGCTCCAAATCATGTTGAAATACAGAAATAAACACTTTTCCATAAACAAGCTCCAAATCATGTTGAAATACAGAAATAAACACTTTTCCAAAAACAAGCTCCAAATCATGTTGAAATACAGAAATAAACACTTTTCCATAAACAAGCTCTAAATCATGTTTGATGCACTCTGTAAGTGAATTTTTTTTCAGTACTGTTTAATCAGGATGATTGGAACACTGTGGACAGTTTTCAGCAAGTTGCAACATTGAAATACAGAAATAAACACTTTTCCAAAAACAAGCTCCAAATCATGTTGAAATACAGAAATAAACACTTTTCCATAAACAAGCTCTAAATCATGTTTGATGCAATCTGTAAGTGAATTTTTTTTCAGTACTGTTTAATCAGGATGATTGGAACACTGTGGACAGTTTTCAGCAAGTTGCAACATTGAAATACAGAAATAAACACTTTTCCAAAAACAAGCTCCAAATCATGTTGAAATACAGAAATAAGCACTTTTCAAAAACAAGCTCCAAATCATGTTGAAATACAGAAATAAACACTTTTCCATAAACAAGCTCTAAATCATGTTTGATGCACTCTGTAAGTGAATTTTTTTTCAGTACTGTTTAATCAGGATGATTGGAACACTGTGGACAGTTTTCAGCAAGTTGCAACATTGAAATACAGAAATAAACACTTTCCCAAAAACAAGCTCTAAATCATGTTGAAATACAGAAATAAACACTTTTCCATAAACAAGCTCCAAATCATGTTGAAATACAGAAATAAACACTTTTCCAAAAACAAGCTCCAAATCATGTTGAAATACAGAAATAAACACTTTTCCATAAACAAGCTCTAAATCATGTTTGATGCACTCTGTAAGTGAATTTCTTTTCAGTACTGTTTAATCAGGATGATAGGAACACTGTGGACAGTTTTCAGCAAGTTGCAACATTGAAATACAGAAATAAACACTTTTCCAAAAACAAGCTCCAAATCATGTTGAAATACAGAAATAAACACTTTTCCATAAACAAGCTCTAAATCATGTTTGATGCACTCTGTAAGTGAATTTTTTTTCAGTACTGTTTAATCAGGATGATTGGAACACTGTGGACAGTTTTCAGCAAGTTGCAACATTGAAATACAGAAATAAACACTTTTCCAAAAACAAGCTCCAAATCATGTTGAAATACAGAAATAAGCACTTTTCAAAAACAAGCTCCAAATCATGTTGAAATACAGAAATAAACACTTTTCCATAAACAAGCTCTAAATCATGTTTGATGCAATCTGTAAGTGAATTTTTTTTCAGTACTGTTTAATCAGGATGATTGGAACACTGTGGACAGTTTTCAGCAAGTTGCAACATTGAAATACAGAAATAAACACTTTTCCAAAAACAAGCTCTAAATCATGTTGAAAAACAGAAAAAACACTTTTCCATAAACAAGCTCCAAATCATGTTGAAATACAGAAATAAGCACTTTTCAAAAACAAGCTCCAAATCATGTTGAAATACAGAAATAAGCACTTTTCCATAAACAAGCTCTAAATCATGTTTGATGCACTCTGTAAGTGAAATTTTTTCAGTACTGTTTAATCAGGATGATAGGAACACTGTGGACAGTTTTCAGCAAGTTGCAACATTGAAATACAGAAATAAACACTTTTCCATAAACAAGCTCTAAATCATGTTGAAATACAGAAATAAGCACTTTTCAAAAACAAGCTCCAAATCATGTTAAAATACAGAAATAAACACTTTTCCATAAACAAGCTCTAAATCATGTTTGATGCACTCTGTAAGTGAATTTTTTTTCAGTACTGTTTAATCAGGATGATTGGAACACTGTGGACAGTTTTCAGCAAGTTGCAACATTGAAATACAGAAATAAGCACTTTTCAAAAACAAGCTCCAAATCATGTTGAAATACAGAAATAAACACTTTTCCATAAACAAGCTCTAAATCATGTTTGATGCACTCTGTAAGTGAATTTTTTTCAGTACTGTTTAATCAGGATGATTGGAACACTGTGGACAGTTTTCAGCAAGTTGCAACATTGAAATACAGAAATAAACACTTTTCCATAAACAAGCTCCAAATCATGTTGAAATACAGAAATAAGCACTTTTCAAAAACAAGCTCCAAATCATGTTGAAATACAGAAATAAACACTTTTCCATAAACAAGCTCTAAATCATGTTTGATGCACTCTGTAAGTGAATTTTTTTTCAGTACTGTTTAATCAGGATGATTGGAACACTGTGGACAGTTTTCAGCAAGTTGCAACATTGAAATACAGAAATAAACACTTTTCCAAAAACAAGCTCTAAATCATGTTGAAATACAGAAAAAACACTTTTCCATAAACAAGCTCCAAATCATGTTGAAATACAGAAATAAGCACTTTTCAAAAACAAGCTCCAAATCATGTTGAAATACAGAAATAAACACTTTTCCATAAACAAGCTCCAAATCATGTTGAAATACAGAAATAAACACTTTTCCAAAAACAAGCTCCAAATCATGTTGAAATACAGAAATAAACACTTTTCCATAAACAAGCTCTAAATCATGTTTGATGCACTCTGTAAGTGAATTTTTTTTCAGTACTGTTTAATCAGGATGATTGGAACACTGTGGACAGTTTTCAGCAAGTTGCAACATTGAAATACAGAAATAAACACTTTTCCAAAAACAAGCTCCAAATCATGTTGAAATACAGAAATAAACACTTTTCCATAAACAAGCTCTAAATCATGTTTGATGCACTCTGTAAGTGAATTTTTTTCAGTACTGTTTAATCAGGATGATTGGAACACTGTGGACAGTTTTCAGCAAGTTGCAACATTGAAATACAGAAATAAACACTTTTCCATAAACAAGCTCCAAATCATGTTGAAATACAGAAATAAGCACTTTTCAAAAACAAGCTCCAAATCATGTTGAAATACAGAAATAAACACTTTTCCATAAACAAGCTCTAAATCATGTTTGATGCACTCTGTAAGTGAATTTTTTTTCAGTACTGTTTAATCAGGATGATTGGAACACTGTGGACAGTTTTCAGCAAGTTGCAACATTGAAATACAGAAATAAACACTTTCCCAAAAACAAGCTCTAAATCATGTTGAAAAACAGAAAAAACACTTTTCCATAAACAAGCTCTAAATCATGTTGAAATACAGAAATAAGCACTTTTCAAAAACAAGCTCCAAATCATGTTGAAATACAGAAATAAACACTTTTCCATAAACAAGCTCTAAATCATGTTTGATGCACTCTGTAAGTGAATTTCTTTTCAGTACTGTTTAATCAGGATGATTGGAACACTGTGGACAGTTTTCAGCAAGTTGCAACATTGAAATACAGAAATAAACACTTTTCCAAAAACAAGCTCCAAATCATGTTGAAATACAGAAATAAACACTTTTCCATAAACAAGCTCTAAATCATGTTTGATGCACTCTGTAAGTGAATTTTTTTTCAGTACTGTTTAATCAGGATGATAGGAACACTGTGGACAGTTTTCAGCAAGTTGCAACATTGAAATACAGAAATAAACACTTTTCCAAAAACAAGCTCCAAATCATGTTGAAATACAGAAATAAGCACTTTTCAAAAACAAGCTCCAAATCATGTTGAAATACAGAAATAAACACTTTTCCATAAACAAGCTCTAAATCATGTTTGATGCACTCTGTAAGTGAATTTTTTTTCAGTACTGTTTAATCAGGATGATTGGAACACTGTGGACAGTTTTCAGCAAGTTGCAACATTGAAATACAGAAATAAACACTTTCCCAAAAACAAGCTCTAAATCATGTTGAAAAACAGAAAAAACACTTTTCCATAAACAAGCTCCAAATCATGTTGAAATACAGAAATAAGCACTTTTCAAAAACAAGCTCCAAATCATGTTGAAATACAGAAATAAACACTTTTCCATAAACAAGCTCTAAATCATGTTTGATGCACTCTGTAAGTGAATTTCTTTTCAGTACTGTTTAATCAGGATGATTGGAACACTGTGGACAGTTTTCAGCAAGTTGCAACATTGAAATACAGAAATAAACACTTTTCCAAAAACAAGCTCCAAATCATGTTGAAATACAGAAATAAACACTTTTCCATAAACAAGCTCTAAATCATGTTTGATGCAATCTGTAAGTGAATTTTTTTTCAGTACTGTTTAATCAGGATGATTGGAACACTGTGGACAGTTTTCAGCAAGTTGCAACATTGAAATACAGAAATAAACACTTTTCCAAAAACAAGCTCCAAATCATGTTGAAATACAGAAATAAGCACTTTTCAAAAACAAGCTCCAAATCATGTTGAAATACAGAAATAAACACTTTTCCATAAACAAGCTCTAAATCATGTTTGATGCACTCTTTAAGTGAAATTTTTTTCAGTACTGTTTAATCAGGATGATTGGAACACTGTGGACAGTTTTCAGCAAGTTGCAACATTGAAATACAGAAATAAACACTTTTCCAAAAACAAGCTCTAAATCATGTTGAAAAACAGAAAAAACACTTTTCCATAAACAAGCTCCAAATCATGCTGAAATAAAGAAATAAGCACTTTTCAAAAACAAGCTCCAAATCATGTTGAAATACAGAAATAAACACTTTTCCATAAACAAGCTCTAAATCATGTTTGATGCACTCTGTAAGTGAAAATTTTTTCAGTACTGTTTAATCAGGATGATTGGAACACTGTGGACAGTTTTCAGCAAGTTGCAACATTGAAATACAGAAATAAACACTTTTCCAAAAACAAGCTCTAAATCATGTGGAAAAACAGAAAAAACACTTTTCCTAAACAAGCTCCAAATCATGTTGAAATACAGAAATAAGCACTTTTCAAAAACAAGCTCCAAATCATGTTGAAATACAGAAATAAACACTTTTCCATAAACAAGCTCTAAATCATGTTTGATGCACTCTGTAAGTGAATTTTTTTTCAGTACTGTTTAATCAGGATGATTGGAACACTGTGGACAGTTTTCAGCAAGTTGCAACATTGAAATACAGAAATAAACACTTTTCCAAAAACAAGCTCCAAATCATGTTGAAATACAGAAATAAGCACTTTTCAAAAACAAGCTCCAAATCATGTTGAAATACAGAAATAAACACTTTTCCATAAACAAGCTCTAAATCATGTTTGATGCACTCTGTAAGTGAAATTTTTTTCAGTACTGTTTAATCAGGATGATTGGAACACTGTGGACAGTTTTCAGCAAGTTGCAACATTGAAATACAGAAATAAACACTTTTCCAAAAACAAGCTCTAAATCATGTTGAAAAACAGAAAAAACACTTTTCCATAAACAAGCTCCAAATCATGCTGAAATACAGAAATAAGCACTTTTCAAAAACAAGCTCCAAATCATGTTGAAATACAGAAATAAACACTTTTCCATAAACAAGCTCTAAATCATGTTTGATGCACTCTGTAAGTGAAATTTTTTTTCAGTACTGTTTAATCAGGATGATTGGAACACTGTGGACAGTTTTCAGCAAGTTGCAACATTGAAATACAGAAATAAACACTTTTCCAAAAACAAGCTCTAAATCATGTGGAAAAACAGAAAAAACACTTTTCCTAAACAAGCTCCAAATCATGTTGAAATACAGAAATAAGCACTTTTCAAAAACAAGCTCCAAATCATGTTGAAATACAGAAATAAACACTTTTCCATAAACAAGCTCTAAATCATGTTTGATGCACTCTGTAAGTGAATTTTTTTTCAGTACTGTTTAATCAGGATGATAGGAACACTGTGGACAGTTTTCAGCAAGTTGCAACATTGAAATACAGAAATAAACACTTTTCCAAAAACAAGCTCCAAATCATGTTGAAATACAGAAATAAGCACTTTTCAAAAACAAGCTCCAAATCATGTTGAAATACAGAAATAAACACTTTTCCATAAACAAGCTCTAAATCATGTTTGATGCACTCTGTAAGTGAATTTTTTTTCAGTACTGTTTAATCAGGATGATTGGAACACTGTGGACAGTTTTCAGCAAGTTGCAACATTGAAATACAGAAATAAACACTTTTCCAAAAACAAGCTCTAAATCATGTTGAAAAACAGAAATAAACACTTTTCCAAAAACAAGCTCCAAATCATGTTGAAATACAGAAATAAGCACTTTTCAAAAACAAGCTCCAAATCATGTTGAAATACAGAAATAAACACTCTTCCATAAACAAGCTCTAAATCATGTTTGATGCACTCTGTAAGTGAATTTTTTTTCAGTACTGTTTAATCAGGATGATTGGAACACTGTGGACAGTTTTCAGCAAGTTGCAACATTGAAATACAGAAATAAACACTTTTCCAAAAACAAGCTCTAAATCATGTGGAAAAACAGAAAAAACACTTTTCCTAAACAAGCTCCAAATCATGTTGAAATACAGAAATAAGCACTTTTCAAAAACAAGCTCCAAATCATGTTGAAATACAGAAATAAACACTTTTCCATAAACAAGCTCTAAATCATGTTTGATGCACTCTGTAAGTGAATTTTTTTTCAGTACTGTTTAATCAGGATGATAGGAACACTGTGGACAGTTTTCAGCAAGTTGCAACATTGAAATACAGAAATAAACACTTTTCCAAAAACAAGCTCCAAATCATGTTGAAATACAGAAATAAGCACTTTTCAAAAACAAGCTCCAAATCATGTTGAAATACAGAAATAAACACTTTTCCATAAACAAGCTCTAAATCATGTTTGATGCACTCTGTAAGTGAATTTTTTTTCAGTACTGTTTAATCAGGATGATTGGAACACTGTGGACAGTTTTCAGCAAGTTGCAACATTGAAATACAGAAATAAACACTTTTCCAAAAACAAGCTCCAAATCATGTTGAAATACAGAAATAAGCACTTTTCAAAAACAAGCTCCAAATCATGTTGAAATACAGAAATAAACACTTTTCCATAAACAAGCTCTAAATCATGTTTGATGCACTCTGTAAGTGAATTTTTTTTCAGTACTGTTTAATCAGGATGATAGGAACACTGTGGACAGTTTTCAGCAAGTTGCAATATTGAAATACAGAAATAAACACTTTTCCAAAAACAAGCTCTAAATCATGTTGAAAAACAGAAAAAACACTTTTCCAAAAACAAGCTCCAAATCATGTTGAAATACAGAAATAAACACTTTTCCATAAACAAGCTCTAAATCATGTTTGATGCACTCTGTATGTGAAAATTTTTTCAGTACTGTTTAATCAGGATGATAGGAACACTGTGGACAGTTTTCAGCAAGTTGCAACATTGAAATACAGAAATAAACACTTTTCCAAAAACAAGCTCTATATCATGTTGAAAAACAGAAAAAACACTTTTCCATAAACAAGCTCTAAATCATGTTGAAATACAGAAATAAGCACTTTTCAAAAACAAGCTCCAAATCATGTTGAAATACAGAAATAAGCACTTTTCCATAAACAAGCTCTAAATCATGTTTGATGCACTCTGTAAGTGAATTTTTTTTCAGTACTGTTTAATCAGGATGATTGGAACACTGTGGACAGTTTTCAGCAAGTTGCAACATTGAAATACAGAAATAAACACTTTTCCAAAAACAAGCTCTAAATCATGTTGAAAAACAGAAAAAACACTTTTCCATAAACAAGCTCCAAATCATGTTGAAATACAGAAATAAGCACTTTTCAAAAACAAGCTCCAAATCATGTTGAAATACAGAAATAAACACTTTTCCATAAACAAGCTCTAAATCATGTTGAAAAACAGAAAAAACACTTTTCCATAAACAAGCTCCAAATCATGTTGAAATACAGAAATAAACACTTTTCCATAAACAAGCTCTAAATCATGTTTGATGCACTCTGTATGTGAAATTTTTTTCAGTACTGTTTAATCAGGATGATAGGAACACTGTGGACAGTTTTCAGCAAGTTGCAACATTGAAATACAGAAATAAACACTTTTCCAAAAACAAGCTCTAAATCATGTTGAAAAACAGAAAAAACACTTTTCCATAAACAAGCTCCAAATCATGTTGAAATACAGAAATAAGCACTTTTCAAAAACAAGCTCCAAATCATGTTGAAATACAGAAATAAGCACTTTTCCATAAACAAGCTCTAAATCATGTTTGATGCACTCTGTAAGTGAATTTTTTTTCAGTACTGTTTAATCAGGATGATTGGAACACTGTGGACAGTTTTCAGCAAGTTGCAACATTGAAATACAGAAATAAACACTTTTCCATAAACAAGCTCCAAATCATGTTGAAATACAGAAATAAGCACTTTTCAAAAACAAGCTCCAAATCATGTTGAAATACAGAAATAAACACTTTTCCATAAACAAGCTCTAAATCATGTTTGATGCACTCTGTAAGTGAATTTTTTTCAGTACTGTTTAATCAGGATGATTGGAACACTGTGGACAGTTTTCAGCAAGTTGCAACATTGAAATACAGAAATAAACACTTTTCCAAAAACAAGCTCTAAATCATTTGGAAAAACAGAAAAAACACTTTTCCTAAACAAGCTCCAAATCATGTTGAAATACAGAAATAAGCACTTTTCAAAAACAAGCTCCAAATCATGTTGAAATACAGAAATAAACACTTTTCCATAAACAAGCTCTAAATCATGTTTGATGCACTCTGTAAGTGAATTTTTTTTCAGTACTGTTTAATCAGGATGATTGGAACACTGTGGACAGTTTTCAGCAAGTTGCAACATTGAAATACAGAAATAAACACTTTTCCAAAAACAAGCTCCAAATCATGTTGAAATACAGAAATAAGCACTTTTCAAAAACAAGCTCCAAATCATGTTGAAATACAGAAATAAACACTTTTCCATAAACAAGCTCTAAATCATGTTTGATGCACTCTGTAAGTTAAATTTTTTTCAGTACTGTTTAATCAGGATGATAGGAACACTGTGGACAGTTTTCAGCAAGTTGCAACATTGAAATACAGAAATAAACACTTTTCCAAAAACAAGCTCTAAATCATGTTGAAAAACAGAAAAAACACTTTTCCATAAACAAGCTCCAAATCATGTTGACATACAGAAATAAGCACTTTTCAAAAACAAGCTCCAAATCATGTTGAAATACAGAAATAAACACTTTTCCATAAACATGCTCTAAATCATGTTTGATGCACTCTGTATGTGAAATTTTTTTCAGTACTGTTTAATCAGGATGATAGGAACACTGTGGACAGTTTTCAGCAAGTTGCAACATTGAAATACAGAAATAAACACTTTTCCAAAAACAAGCTCTAAATCATGTTGAAAAACAGAAAAAACACTTTTCCATAAACTAGCTCTAAATCATGTTGAAATACAGAAATAAGCACTTTTCAAAAACAAGCTCCAAATCATGTTGAAATACAGAAATAAACACTTTTCCATAAACAAGCTCTAAATCATGTTTGATGCACTCTGTAAGTGAATTTTTTTTCAGTACTGTTTAATCAGGATGATAGGAACACTGTGGACAGTTTTCAGCAAGTTGAACATTGAAATACAGAAATAAACACTTTTCCAAAAACAAGCTCTAAATCATGTTGAAAAACAGAAAAAACACTTTTCCATAAACAAGCTCCAAATCATGTTGAAATACAGAAATAAGCACTTTTCAAAAACAAGCTCCAAATCATGTTGAAATACAGAAATAAACACTTTTCCATAAACAAGCTCTAAATCATGTTTGATGCACTCTGTAAGTGAATTTTTTTTCAGTACTGTTTAATCAGGATGATAGGAACACTGTGGACAGTTTTCAGCAAGTTGCAACATTGAAATACAGAAATAAACACTTTTCCAAAAACAAGCTCTAAATCATGTTGAAAAACAGAAAAAAACATTTTCCATAAACAAGCTCCAAATCATGTTGACATACAGAAATAAGCACTTTTCAAAAACAAGCTCCAAATCATGTTGAAATACAGAAATAAACACTTTTCCATAAACATGCTCTAAATCATGTTTGATGCACTCTGTATGTGAAAAAATTTTCAGTACTGTTTAATCAGGATGATAGGAACACTGTGGACAGTTTTCAGCAAGTTGCAACATTGAAATACAGAAATAAACACTTTTCCAAAAACAAGCTCTATATCATGTTGAAAAACAGAAAAAACACTTTTCCATAAACAAGCTCTAAATCATGTTGAAATACAGAAATAAGCACTTTTCAAAAACAAGCTCCAAATCATGTTGAAAAACAGAAAAAACACTTTTCCATAAACTAGCTCTAAATCATGTTGAAATACAGAAATAAGCACTTTTCAAAAACAAGCTCCAAATCATGTTGAAATACAGAAATAAACACTTTTCCATAAACAAGCTCTAAATCATGTTTGATGCACTCTGTAAGTGAATTTTTTTTCAGTACTGTTTAATCAGGATGATAGGAACACTGTGGACAGTTTTCAGCAAGTTGCAACATTGAAATACAGAAATAAACACTTTTCCAAAAACAAGCTCTAAATCATGTTGAAAAACAGAAAAAACACTTTTCCATAAACAAGCTCCAAATCATGTTGACATACAGAAATAAGCACTTTTCAAAAACAAGCTCCAAATCATGTTGAAATACAGAAATAAACACTTTTCCATAAACAAGCTCTAAATCATGTTTGATGCACTCTGTAAGTGAATTTTTTTTCAGTACTGTTTAATCAGGATGATAGGAACACTGTGGACAGTTTTCAGCAAGTTGCAACATTGAAATACAGAAATAAACACTTTTCCAAAAACAAGCTCTAAATCATGTTGAAAAACAGAAAAAACACTTTTCCATAAACAAGCTCCAAATCATGTTGACATACAGAAATAAGCACTTTTCAAAAACAAGCTCCATATGTTGAAATACAGAAATAAACACTTTTCCATAAACAAGCTCTAAATCATGTTGAAATACAGAAATAAGCACTTTTCAAAAACAAGCTCCAAATCATGTTGAAAAACAGAAAAAACACTTTTCCATAAACAAGCTCTAAATCATGTTGAAATACAGAAATAAGCACTTTTCAAAAACAAGCTCCAAATCATGTTGAAAAACAGAAAAAACACTTTTCCATAAACAAGCTCTAAATCATGTTGAAATACAGAAATAAGCACTTTTCAAAAACAAGCTCCAAATCATGTTGAAATACAGAAATAAACACTTTTCCATAAACATGCTCTAAATCATGTTTGATGCACTCTGTATGTGAAATTTTTTTCAGTACTGTTTAATCAGGATGATAGGAACACTGTGGACAGTTTTCAGCAAGTTGCAACATTGAAATACAGAAATAAACACTTTTCCAAAAACAAGCTCTAAATCATGTTGAAAAACAGAAAAAACACTTTTCCATAAACTAGCTCTAAATCATGTTGAAATACAGAAATAAGCACTTTTCAAAAACAAGCTCCAAATCATGTTGAAATACAGAAATAAACACTTTTCCATAAACAAGCTCTAAATCATGTTTGATGCACTCTGTAAGTGAATTTTTTTTCAGTACTGTTTAATCAGGATGATAGGAACACTGTGGACAGTTTTCAGCAAGTTGAACATTGAAATACAGAAATAAACACTTTTCCAAAAACAAGCTCTAAATCATGTTGAAAAACAGAAAAAACACTTTTCCATAAACAAGCTCCAAATCATGTTGAAATACAGAAATAAGCACTTTTCAAAAACAAGCTCCAAATCATGTTGAAATACAGAAATAAACACTTTTCCATAAACAAGCTCTAAATCATGTTTGATGCACTCTGTAAGTGAATTTTTTTTCAGTACTGTTTAATCAGGATGATAGGAACACTGTGGACAGTTTTCAGCAAGTTGCAACATTGAAATACAGAAATAAACACTTTTCCAAAAACAAGCTCTAAATCATGTTGAAAAACAGAAAAAAACATTTTCCATAAACAAGCTCCAAATCATGTTGACATACAGAAATAAGCACTTTTCAAAAACAAGCTCCAAATCATGTTGAAATACAGAAATAAACACTTTTCCATAAACATGCTCTAAATCATGTTTGATGCACTCTGTATGTGAAAAAATTTTCAGTACTGTTTAATCAGGATGATAGGAACACTGTGGACAGTTTTCAGCAAGTTGCAACATTGAAATACAGAAATAAACACTTTTCCAAAAACAAGCTCTATATCATGTTGAAAAACAGAAAAAACACTTTTCCATAAACAAGCTCTAAATCATGTTGAAATACAGAAATAAGCACTTTTCAAAAACAAGCTCCAAATCATGTTGAAAAACAGAAAAAACACTTTTCCATAAACTAGCTCTAAATCATGTTGAAATACAGAAATAAGCACTTTTCAAAAACAAGCTCCAAATCATGTTGAAATACAGAAATAAACACTTTTCCATAAACAAGCTCTAAATCATGTTTGATGCACTCTGTAAGTGAATTTTTTTTCAGTACTGTTTAATCAGGATGATAGGAACACTGTGGACAGTTTTCAGCAAGTTGCAACATTGAAATACAGAAATAAACACTTTTCCAAAAACAAGCTCTAAATCATGTTGAAAAACAGAAAAAACACTTTTCCATAAACAAGCTCCAAATCATGTTGACATACAGAAATAAGCACTTTTCAAAAACAAGCTCCAAATCATGTTGAAATACAGAAATAAACACTTTTCCATAAACAAGCTCTAAATCATGTTTGATGCACTCTGTAAGTGAATTTTTTTTCAGTACTGTTTAATCAGGATGATAGGAACACTGTGGACAGTTTTCAGCAAGTTGCAACATTGAAATACAGAAATAAACACTTTTCCAAAAACAAGCTCTAAATCATGTTGAAAAACAGAAAAAACACTTTTCCATAAACAAGCTCCAAATCATGTTGAAATACAGAAATAAGCACTTTTCAAAAACAAGCTCCATATCATGTTGAAATACAGAAATAAACACTTTTCCATAAACAAGCTCTAAATCATGTTGAAATACAGAAATAAGCACTTTTCAAAAACAAGCTCCAAATCATGTTGAAAAACAGAAAAAACACTTTTCCATAAACAAGCTCTAAATCATGTTGAAATACAGAAATAAGCACTTTTCAAAAACAAGCTCCAAATCATGTTGAAATACAGAAATAAACACTTTTCCATAAACAAGCTCTAAATCATGTTTGATGCACTCTGTAAGTGAATTTTTTTTCAGTACTGTTTAATCAGGATGATAGGAACACTGTGGACAGTTTTCAGCAAGTTGCAACATTGAAATACAGAAATAAACACTTTTCCAAAAACAAGCTCTAAATCATGTTGAAAAACAGAAAAAACACTTTTCCATAAACAAGCTCCAAATCATGTTGACATACAGAAATAAGCACTTTTCAAAAACAAGCTCCAAATCATGTTGAAATACAGAAATAAACACTTTTCCATAAACAAGCTCTAAATCATGTTTGATGCACTCTGTAAGTGAATTTTTTTTCAGTACTGTTTAATCAGGATGATAGGAACACTGTGGACAGTTTTCAGCAAGTTGCAACATTGAAATACAGAAATAAACACTTTTCCAAAAACAAGCTCTAAATCATGTTGAAAAACAGAAAAAACACTTTTCCATAAACAAGCTCCAAATCATGTTGACATACAGAAATAAGCACTTTTCAAAAACAAGCTCCAAATCATGTTGAAATACAGAAATAAACACTTTTCCATAAACAAGCTCTAAATCATGTTTGATGCACTCTGTAAGTGAATTTTTTTTCAGTACTGTTTAATCAGGATGATAGGAACACTGTGGACAGTTTTCAGCAAGTTGCAACATTGAAATACAGAAATAAACACTTTTCCAAAAACAAGCTCTAAATCATGTTGAAAAACAGAAATAAGCACTTTTCAAAAACAAGCTCCAAATCATGTTGACATACAGAAATAAGCACTTTTCAAAAACAAGCTCCAAATCATGTTGAAATACAGAAATAAACACTTTTCCATAAACAAGCTCTAAATCATGTTTGATGCACTCTGTAAGTGAATTTTTTTTCAGTACTGTTTAATCAGGATGATAGGAACACTGTGGACAGTTTTCAGCAAGTTGCAACATTGAAATACAGAAATAAACACTTTTCCAAAAACAAGCTCTAAATCATGTTGAAAAACAGAAATAAGCACTTTTCCAAAAACAAGCTCTAAATCATGTTGAAATACAGAAATAAGCACTTTTCAAAAACAAGCTCCAAATCATGTTGAAAAACAGAAAAAACACTTTTCCATAAACTAGCTCTAAATCATGTTGAAATACAGAAATAAGCACTTTTCAAAAACAAGCTCCAAATCATGTTGAAATACAGAAATAAACACTTTTCCATAAACAAGCTCTAAATCATGTTTGATGCACTCTGTAAGTGAATTTTTTTCAGTACTGTTTAATCAGGATGATAGGAACACTGTGGACAGTTTTCAGCAAGTTGCAACATTGAAATACAGAAATAAACACTTTTCCAAAAACAAGCTCTAAATCATGTTGAAAAACAGAAAAAACACTTTTCCATAAACAAGCTCCAAATCATGTTGAAATACAGAAATAAGCACTTTTCAAAAACAAGCTCCAAATCATGTTGAAATACAGAAATAAACACTTTTCCATAAACAAGCTCTAAATCACGTTTGATGCACTCTGTAAGTAAAATTTTTTTCAGTACTGTTTAATCAGGATGATTGGAACACTGTGGACAGTTTTCAGCAAGTTGCAACATTGAAATACAGAAATAAACACTTTTCCAAAAACAAGCTCCAAATCATGTTGAAATACAGAAATAAGCACTTTTCAAAAACAAGCTCCAAATCATGTTGAAATACAGAAATAAGCACTTGTCCATAAACAAGCTCTAAATCATGTTTGATGCACTCTGTAAGTGAAATTTTTTCAGTACTGTTTAATCAGGATGATAGGAACACTGTGGACAGTTTTCAGCAAGTTGCAACATTGAAATACAGAAATATACACTTTTCCATAAACAAGCTCTAAATCATGTTGAAATACAGAAATAAGCACTTTTCAAAAACAAGCTCCAAATCATGTTGAAAAACAGAAAAAACACTTTTCCATAAACTAGCTCTAAATCATGTTGAAATACAGAAATAAGCACTTTTCAAAAACAAGCTCCAAATCATGTTGAAATACAGAAATAAACACTTTTCCATAAACAAGCTCTAAATCATGTTTGATGCACTCTGTAAGTGAATTTTTTTCAGTACTGTTTAATCAGGATGATAGGAACACTGTGGACAGTTTTCAGCAAGTTGCAACATTGAAATACAGAAATAAACACTTTTCCAAAAACAAGCTCTAAATCATGTTGAAAAACAGAAAAAACACTTTTCCATAAACAAGCTCCAAATCATGTTGAAATACAGAAATAAGCACTTTTCAAAAACAAGCTCCAAATCATGTTGAAATACAGAAATAAACACTTTTCCATAAACAAGCTCTAAATCATGTTTGATGCACTCTGTAAGTAAATTTATTTTCAGTACTGTTTAATCAGGATGATTGGAACACTGTGGACAGTTTTCAGCAAGTTGCAACATTGAAATACAGAAATAAACACTTTTCCAAAAACAAGCTCCAAATCATGTTGAAATACAGAAATAAGCACTTTTCAAAAACAAGCTCCAAATCATGTTGAAATACAGAAATAAGCACTTTTCCATAAACAAGCTCTAAATCATGTTTGATGCACTCTGTAAGTGAAATTTTTTCAGTACTGTTTAATCAGGATGATAGGAACACTGTGGACAGTTTTCAGCAAGTTGCAACATTGAAATACAGAAATAAACACTTTTCATGTTGAAATACAGAAATAAGCACTTTTCAAAAACAAGCTCTAAATCATGTTGAAAAACAGAAAAAACACTTTTCCATAAACAAGCTCTAAATCATGTTGAAATACAGAAATAAGCACTTTTCAAAAACAAGCTCCAAATCATGTTGAAATACAGAAATAAACACTTTTCCATAAACAAGCTCTAAATCATGTTTGATGCACTCTGTAAGTGAATTTTTTTCAGTACTGTTTAATCAGGATGATAGGAACACTGTGGACAGTTTTCAGCAAGTTGCAACATTGAAATACAGAAATAAACACTTTTCCAAAAACAAGCTCTAAATCATGTTGAAAAACAGAAAAAACACTTTTCCAAAAACAAGCTCCAAATCATGTTGAAATACAGAAATAAGCACTTTTCAAAAACAAGCTCCAAATCATGTTGAAATACAGAAATAAACACTGTTCCATAAACAAGCTCTAAATCATGTTTGATGCACTCTGTAAGTAAATTTTTTTCAGTACTGTTTAATCAGGATGATTGGAACTTGAAATACAGAAATAAACACTTTTCCATAAACAAGCTCTAAATCATGTTGAAATACAGAAATAAACACTTTTCAAAAACAAGCTCCAAATCATGTTGAAATACAGAAATAAGCACTTTTCCATAAACAAGCTCTAAATCATGTTTGATGCACTCTGTAAGTGAAATTTTTTCAGTACTGTTTAATCAGGATGATAGGAACACTGTGGACAGTTTTCAGCAAGTTGCAACATTGAAATACAGAAATATACACTTTTCCATAAACAAGCTCTAAATCATGTTGAAATACAGAAATAAGCACTTTTCAAAAACAAGCTCCAAATCATGTTGAAATACAGAAATAAACACTTTTCCATAAACAGGCTCTAAATCATGTTTGATGCACTCTGTAAGTGAATTTTTTTTCAGTACTGTTTAATCAGGATGATTGGAACACTGTGGACAGTTTTCAGCAAGTTGCAACATTGAAATACAGAAATAAACACTTTTCCAAAAACAAGCTCTAAATCATGTTGAAAAACAGAAAAAACACTTTTCCATAAACAAGCTCCAAATCATGTTGAAATACAGAAATAAGCACTTTTCAAAAACAAGCTCCAAATCATGTTGAAATACAGAAATAAACACTTTTCCATAAACAAGCTCTAAATCATGTTTGATGCACTCTGTAAGTAAATTTTTTTTCAGTACTGTTTAATCAGGATGATTGGAACACTGTGGACAGTTTTCAGCAAGTTGCAACATTGAAATACAGAAATAAACACTTTTCCAAAAACAAGCTCCAAATCATGTTGAAATACAGAAATAAACACTTTTCAAAAACAAGCTCCAAATCATGTTGAAATACAGAAATAAGCACTTTTCCATAAACAAGCTCTAAATCATGTTTGATGCACTCTGTAAGTGAAATTTTTTCAGTACTGTTTAATCAGGATGATAGGAACACTGTGGACAGTTTTCAGCAAGTTGCAACATTGAAATACAGAAATAAACACTTTTCCATAAACAAGCTCTAAATCATGTTGAAATACAGAAATAAGCAGTTTTCAAAAACAAGCTCCAAATCATGTTGAAATACAGAAATAAACACTTTTCCATAAACAAGCTCTAAATCATGTTTGATGCACTCTGTAAGTGAATTTTTTTTCAGTACTGTTTAATCAGGATGATTGGAACACTGTGGACAGTTTTCAGCAAGTTGCAACATTGAAATACAGAAATAAACACTTTTCCAAAAACAAGCTCTAAATCATGTTGAAAAACAGAAAAAACACTTTTCCATAAACAAGCTCCAAATCATGTTGAAATACAGAAATAAGCACTTTTCAAAAACAAGCTCCAAATCATGTTGAAATACAGAAATAAACACTTTTCCATAAACAAGCTCTAAATCATGTTTGATGCACTCTGTAAGTGATTTTTTTTTCAGTACTGTTTAATCAGGATGATTGGAACACTGTGGACAGTTTTCAGCAAGTTGCAACATTGAAATACTGAAATAAACACTTTTCCAAAAACAAGCTCCAAATCATGTTGAAATACAGAAATAAACACTTTTCAAAAACAAGCTCCAAATCATGTTGAAATACAGAAATAAGCACTTTTCCATAAACAAGCTCTAAATCATGTTTGATGCACTCTGTAAGTGAATTTTTTTCAGTACTGTTTAATCAGGATGATAGGAACACTGTGGACAGTTTTCAGCAAGTTGCAACATTGAAATACAGAAATAT
>NW_027256216.1:0-24519 GCF_045679555.1 Salvelinus alpinus
GGTTTACAGTGCCCTCTGTAATTATTGGGACTGAAGGTCAGTAATCCTGGTATTATCTACTGGGTTTACAGTGCCCTCTGTGCCCTCTGATCTTGAATCCAAGATGGCGTAGCAGTCGGACGTGTGTTTGTATTGTCCTGTATTGTCCTGTCGCGTGTAAATAGTAAATAGTAAATAGTCTTCGTATTTTTCGTATACATTTCGTATATATTTTAATTTCACTTTCCATCTAGGAACTGAATATACATTCCTACATTCCGCCTCACCCAATGTGGTACGGACCTGCTATTTTTTTATACTTTAGAACCGTAACCCCAAGCAGAAGCTAGCCAGATAACTAGCTACTAGCTAGTAGTCAGTTAGCCACGGCTGCGGTCTTCACCCTCAACTCGGACACAGCCAGCTTCAATACCGGGCCAATACCTGCCAGTCTGCAAGCGCGATATCAACCCAGAGCATATAGGACTGCTTTTTCTCTACCACATCACCGGATTCCTGACGCAAGCTCTGGACAATTACACCGTATCATCACAGCTAGCTAGCTGCAACCGAGTGGCTACTACTGGCTAACACCTCTGTCCCGAAGCAAGCACCAGTTAGCCTTGAGCTAGCCTCGAGCTAGGCCCATCTGCCGGCTAGCTGCAAGCGCGATATCAACCCAGAGCATATAGGACTGCTTTTTCTCTACCACATCACCGGATTCCTGACGCAAGCTCTGGACAATTACACCGTATCATCACAGCTAGCTAGCTGCAACCGAGTGGCTACTACTGGCTAACACCTCTGTCCCGAAGCAAGCACCAGTTAGCCTTGAGCTAGCCTCGAGCTAGGCCCATCTGCCGGCTAGCTGCAAGCGCGATATCAACCCAGAGCATATAGGACTGCTTTTTCTCTACCACATCACCGGATTCCTGACGCAAGCTCTGGACAATTACACCGTATCATCACAGCTAGCTAGCTGCAACCGAGTGGCTACTACTGGCTAACACCTCTGTCCCGAAGCAAGCACCAGTTAGCCTTGAGCTAGCCTCGAGCTAGGCCCATCTGCCGGCTAGCTGAAGAGCTAGCGCCACTGCCACTGCCACGAAGCTAGCACCAGTTAGCAAACACAATTCTACAATTCACAACCTCTCTTTCGCCATCGCCATCTGGCTTGGATTCTCTGTCGACACAACCACGTCTGAGCAGACCCCCTCCGTCTGAGCAGACCACCCCCCGGGCTACTAACTTTAAACGCCGCGTGCTAGCTTAGTGGAGGCCTCCTCTGCTCCATCTACGGCTGCCCCCTGGACACTATGATCACTTGGCTACATAGCTGATGCATGCTTGACTGTCCATTAATTCACGGTACTCCATTCTGTTTATTTGTGTTTTATCTGTCGGCTCTGTGCCTTTACTCAGGATCTGTGTGTAGTTAATCCGACCCTCTCTGCCTAGTCGTCGCCATTTTTACCTGTTGTTGCTGTGTTAGACTAGCACCCTGTTATTGCTGCTGTTATCTTACCTGTTGTTTTAGCTAGCTCTCCCAATCAAGACCTGCAATCACTTTATGCCTTATTGTATGTCTCTCTCAAATATCAATATGCCTTGCATACTGTTGTTCAGGCTAGTTTTCATTATCATTGTTTTGGTTTGCAATGGACCCTGTAGTTCCACTCTCCGTACCTCTGATACCCCCTTTGTCCCACCCCCCACACATGCGGTGACCTCACCCATTGAGACCAGCATGTCCAGAGATACAACCTCTCTTATCATCACCCAGTGCCTGGGCTTGCCTCCGCTGTACCCGCGCCCCTCCATACCCCTGTCTGCACATTATGCCCAGAATCTATTCTACCACGCCCATAAATCTGCTCCTTTTATTCTTTGTCCCCAACGCTCTAGGCGACCAGTTTTGATAGCCTTTAGCCGCACCCTCATCCTACTACTCCTCTGTTCCTCGGGTGATGTGGAGGTAAACCCAGGCCCTGCATGTCCCCAGTCACCCTCATTTGTTGACTTCTGCGATCGAAAAAGCCTTGGCCTCATGCATGTCAACATCAGAAGCCTCCTCCCTAAGTTTGCCTTACTCACCGCTTTAGCACACTCTGCCAATCCTGATGTCCTTGCCGTGTCCGAATCCTGGCTTAGGAAGGCCACCAAAAATTCTGAGATTTCCATACCCAACTATAACACTTTCCGTCAAGATAGAACTGCCAAAGGGGGAGGAGTTGCAATCTACTGCAGAGATAGCCTGCAAAGTTCTGTCATACTTTCCAGGTCTATGCCCAAACAGTTCGAACTTCTAATTTTAAAAATTAATCTCTCCAGAAATAAGTCTCTCACTGTTGCCGCCTGCTACCGACCCCCCTCAGCTCCCAGCTGTGCCCTGGACACCATCTGTGAATTGATCGCTCCCCATCTAGCTTCAGAGTTTGTTCTGTTAGGTGACCTAAACTGGGATATGCTTAACACCCCGGCAGTCCTACAATCCAAGCTTGATGCCCTCAATCTCACACAAATCATCAAGGAACCCACCAGGTACAACCCTAAATCCGTAAACATGGGCACCCTAATAGACATTATCCTGACCAACCTGCCCTCCAAATACACCTCTGCTGTCTTCAATCAAGATCTCAGCGATCACTGCCTCATTGCCTGTATCCGCCACGGGTCCGCGGTCAAACGACCACCCCTCATCACTGTCAAACGCTCCCTAAAACACTTCTGCGAGCAGGCCTTTCTAATCGACCTGGCCCGGGTACCCTGGAAGGATATTGACCTCATCCCGTCAGTTGAGGATGCCTGGTCATTCTTTAAATGTTACTTCCTCACTATATTAGACAAGCATGCTCCGTTCAAAAAATGCAGAACCAAGAACAGATATAGCCCTTGGTTCACTCCAGACCTGACTGCCCTCGACCAGCACAAAAACATCCTGTGGCGAACTGCAATAGCATCGAAGAGCCCCCGCGATATGCAACTGTTCAGGGAAGTCAGGAACCAATACACGCAGTCAGTCAGGAAAGCAAAGGCCAGCTTTTTCAAGCAGAAATTCGCATCCTGTAGCTCTAACTCCAAAAAGTTCTGGGATACTGTAAAGTCCATGGAGAACAAGAGCACCTCCTCCCAGCTGCCCACTGCACCGAGGCTAGGTAACACGGTCACCACCGATAAATCCGTGATAATCGAAGACTTCAACAAGCATTTCTCAATGGCTGGCCATGCCTTCCTCCTGGCGACTCCAACCTTGGCCAACAGCCCCGCCCCCCCCGCTGCTACTCGCCCAAGCCTCCCCAGCTTCTCCTTTACCCAAATCCAGATAGCAGATGTTCTGAAAGAGCTGGAAAACCTGGACCCATACAAATCAGCTGGGCTTGACAATCTGGACCCCCTATTTCTGAAACTGTCCGCCGCCATTGTCGCACCCCCTATTACCAGCCTGTTCAACCTCTCCTTCGTATCATCTGAGATCCCCAAGGATTGGAAAGCTGCCGCGGTCATCCCCCTCTTCAAAGGGGGAGACACCCTGGACCCAAACTGTTACAGACCTATATCCATCCTGCCCTGCCTATCTAAGGTCTTCGAAAGCCAAGTCAACAAACAGATCACTGACCATCTCGAATCCCACCGTACCTTCTCCGCTGTGCAATCCGGTTTCCGAGCCGGTCACGGGTGCACCTCAGCCACGCTCAAGGTACTAAACGACATCATAACCGCCATCGATAAAAGACATTACTGTGCAGCCGTCTTCATCGACCTGGCCAAGGCTTTCGACTCTGTCAATCACCATATTCTTATCGGCAGACTCAGTAGCCTCGGTTTTTCTAATGACTGCCTTGCCTGGTTCACCAACTACTTTGCAGACAGAGTTCAGTGTGTCAAATCGGAGGGCATGTTGTCCGGTCCTCTGGCAGTCTCTATGGGGGTACCACAGGGTTCAATTCTCGGGCCGACTCTTTTCTCTGTATACATCAATGATGTTGCTCTTGCTGCGGGCGATTCCCTGATCCACCTCTACGCAGACGACACCATTCTATATACTTCCGGCCCTTCCTTGGACACTGTGCTATCTAACCTCCAAACGAGCTTCAATGCCATACAACACTCCTTCCGTGGCCTCCAACTGCTCTTAAACGCTAGTAAAACCAAATGCATGCTTTTCAACCGTTCGCTGCCTGCACCCGCACGCCCGACTAGCATCACCACCCTGGACGGTTCCGACCTAGAATATGTGGACATCTATAAGTACCTAGGTGTCTGGCTAGACTGCAAACTCTCCTTCCAGACTCATATCAAACATCTCCAATCCAAAATCAAATCAAGAATCGGCTTTTTATTCCGCAACAAAGCCTCCTTCACTCACGCCGCCAAACTTACCCTAGTAAAACTGACTATCCTACCGATCCTCGACTTCGGCGATGTCATCTACAAAATAGCTTCCAACACTCTACTCAGCAAACTGGATGCAGTTTATCACAGTGCCATTTGTTTTGTTACTAAAGCACCTTATACGACCCACCACTGCGACCTGTATGCCCTAGTCGGCTGGCCCTCGCTACATGTTCGTCGTCAGACCCACTGGCTCCAGGTCATCTACAAGGCTATGCTAGGTAAAGTGCCGCCTTATCTCAGTTCACTGGTCACGATGGCTACACCCACCCGCAGCACGCGCTCCATCAGGTGTATGTCACTGATCATCCCTAAAGCTAAAACCTCATTTGGACGCCTTTCCTTCCAGTTCTCTGCTGCCTGCGATTGGAACGAATTGCAAAAATCTCTGAAGTTGGAGACTTTTATCTCCCTCAACAACTTTAAAAATCTGCTATCCGAGCAGCTAACCGATCGCTGCAGCTGTACATAGTCCATCTGTAAACTACCCACCCAATTTACCTACCTCACCCCCCATACTGCTTTTATTTATTTACTTTTCTGCTCTTTTGCACACCAGTATCTCTTCTTGCACATGATCATCTGATGATTTATCACTCCAGTGTTAATCTGCTAAATTGTAATTATTCGATTTATTGCCTACCTCATGCCTTTTGCACACATTGTATATAGATTCTCTTTTTTTCTACCATGTTATTGACTTGTTTATTGTTTACTCCATGTGTAACTCTGTGTTGTCTGTTCACACTGCTATGCTTTATCTTGGCCAGGTCGCAGTTGCAAATGAGAACTTGTTCTCAACTAGCCTACCTGGTTAAATAAAGGTGAAATAAATAAAATAAAAATAAAATATTGGGACTGAAGGTCAGTAATCCTGGTATTATCTACTGGGTTTACAGTGCCCTCTGTAATTATTGGGACTGAAGGTCAGTAATCCTGGTATTATCTACTGGGTTTACAGTGACTGAAGGTCAGTAATCCTGGTATTATCTACTGGGTTTACAGTGACTAACTGTAAACCCAGTAGGTCAGTAATCCTGGTATTATCTACTGGGTGGGTTGTTTTTGAAGACATACATGTAGCTAATAACTGTAAACCCAGTAGGTCAGTAATCCTGGTATTATCTACTGGTCAGTAATCCTGGTATTATCTACTGGGTTTACAGTGCCCTCTGTAATTATTGGGACTGAAGGTCAGTAATCCTGGTATTATCTACTGGGTTTACACTGCCCTCTGTAATTATTGGGACTGAAGGTCAGTAATCCTGGTATTATCTACTGGGTTTACAGTGCCCTCTGTAATTATTGGGACTGAAGGTCAGTAATCTTGGTATTATCTACTGGGTTTACAGTGCCCTCTGTAATTATTGGGACTGAAGGTCAGTAATCCTGGTATTATCTACTGGGTTTACAGTGCCCTCTGTAATTATTGGGACTGAAGGTCAGTAATCCTGGTATTATCTACTGGGTTTACAGTGCCCTCTGTAATTATTGGGACTGAAGGTCAGTAATCCTGGTATTATCTACTGGGTTTACAGTGCCCTCTGTAATTATTGGGACTGAAGGTCAGTAATCCTGGTATTATCTACTGGGTTTACAGTGCCCTCTGTAATTATTGGGACTGAAGGTCAGTAATCCTGGTATTATCTACTGGGTTTACAGTGCCCTCTGTAATTATTGGGACTGAAGGTCAGTAATCTTGGTATTATCTACTGGGTTTACAGTGCCCTCTGTAATTATTGGGACTGAAGGTCAGTAATCCTGGTATTATCTATTGGGTTTACAGTGCCCTCTGTAATTATTGGGACTGAAGGTCAGTAATCCTGGTATTATCTACTGGGTTTACAGTGCCCTCTGTAATTATTGGGACTGAAGGTCAGTAATCCTGGTATTATCTACTGGGTTTACAGTGCCCTCTGTAATTATTGGGACTGAAGGTCAGTAATCCTGGTATTATCTACTGGGTTTACAGTGCCCTCTGTAATTATTGGGACTGAAGGTCAGTAATCCTGGTATTATCTACTGGGTTTACAGTGCCCTCTGTAATTATTGGGACTGAAGGTCAGTAATCCTGGTATTATCTACTGGGTTTACAGTGCCCTCTGTAATTATTGGGACTGAAGGTCAGTAATCCTGGTATTATCTACTGGGTTTACAGTGCCCTCTGTAATTATTGGGACTGAAGGTCAGTAATCTTGGTATTATCTACTGGGTTTACAGTGCCCTCTGTAATTATTGGGACTGAAGGTCAGTAATCCTGGTATTATCTATTGGGTTTACAGTGCCCTCTGTAATTATTGGGACTGAAGGTCAGTAATCCTGGTATTATCTACTGGGTTTACAGTGCCCTCTGTAATTATTGGGACTGAAGGTCAGTAATCCTGGTATTATCTACTGGGTTTACAGTGCCCTCTGTAATTATTGGGACTGAAAGTCAGTAATCCTGGTATTATCTACTGGGTTTACAGTGCCCTCTGTAATTATTGGGACTGAAGGTCAGTAATCCTGGTATTATCTACTGGGTTTACAGTGCCCTCTGTAATTATTGGGACTGAAGGTCAGTAATCCTGGTATTATCTACTGGGTTTACAGTGCCCTCTGTAATTATTGGGACTGAAGGTCAGTAATCCTGGTATTATCTACTGGGTTTACAGTGCCCTCTGTAATTATTGGGACTGAAGGTCAGTAATCCTGGTATTATCTACTGGGTTTACAGTGCCCTCTGTAATTATTGGGACTGAAAGTCAGTAATCCTGGTATTATCTACTGGGTTTACAGTGCCCTCTGTAATTATTGGGACTGAAGGTCAGTAATCCTGGTATTATCTACTGGGTTTACAGTGCCCTCTGTAATTATTGGGACTGAAGGTCAGTAATCCTGGTATTATCTACTGGGTTTACAGTGCCCTCTGTAATTATTGGGACTGAAGGTCAGTAATCCTGGTATTATCTACTGGGTTTACAGTGCCCTCTGTAATTATTGGGACTGAAGGTCAGTAATCCTGGTATTATCTACTGGGTTTACAGTGCCCTCTGTAATTATTGGGACTGAAGGTCAGTAATCCTGGTATTATCTACTGGGTTTACAGTGCCCTCTGTAATTAGTGGGACTGAAAGTCAGTAATCCTGGTATTATCTACTGGGTATACAGTGACTGAAGGTCAGTAATCCTGGTATTATCTACTGGGTTTACAGTGACTAACTGTAAACCCAGTAGGTCAGTAATCCTGGTATTATCTACTGGGTGGGTTGTTTTTGAAGACATACATGTAGCTAATAACTGTAAACCCAGTAGGTCAGTAATCCTGGTATTATCTACTGGTCAGTAATCCTGGTATTATCTACTGGGTTTACAGTGCCCTCTGTAATTATTGGCACTGAAGGTCAGTAATCCTGGTATTATCTACTGGGTTTACTGTGCCCTCTGTAATTATTGGCACTGAAGGTCAGTAATCCTGGTATTATCTACTGGGTTTACAGTGCCCTCTGTAATTATTGGGACTGAAGGTCAGTAATCCTGGTATTATCTACTGGGTTTACAGTGCCCTCTGTAATTATTGGGACTGAAGGTCAGTAATCCTGGTATTATCTACTGGGTTTACAGTGCCCTCTGTAATTAGTGGGACTGAAGGTCAGTAATCCTGGTATTATCTACTGGGTTTACAGTGACTGAAGGTCAGTAATCCTGGTATTATCTACTGGGTTTACAGTGACTAACTGTAAACCCAGTAGGTCAGTAATCCTGGTATTATCTACTGGGTGGGTTGTTTTTGAAGACATACATGTAGCTAATAACTGTAAACCCAGTAGGTCAGTAATCCTGGTATTATCTACTGGTCAGTAATCCTGGTATTATCTACTGGGTTTACAGTGCCCTCTGTAATTATTGGCACTGAAGGTCAGTAATCCTGGTATTATCTACTGGGTTTACTGTGCCCTCTGTAATTATTGGCACTGAAGGTCAGTAATCCTGGTATTATCTACTGGGTTTACAGTGCCCTCTGTAATTATTGGGACTGAAGGGCAGTAATCCTGGTATTATCTACTGGGTTTACAGTGCCCTCTGTAATTATTGGGACTGAAGGTCAGTAATCTTGGTATTATCTACTGGGTTTACAGTGCCCTCTGTAATTATTGGGACTGAAGGTCAGTAATCCTGGTATTATCTATTGGGTTTACAGTGCCCTCTGTAATTATTGGGACTGAAGGTCAGTAATCCTGGTATTATCTACTGGGTTTACAGTGCCCTCTGTAATTATTGGGACTGAAGGTCAGTAATCCTGGTATTATCTACTGGGTTTACAGTGCCCTCTGTAATTATTGGGACTGAAAGTCAGTAATCCTGGTATTATCTACTGGGTTTACAGTGCCCTCTGTAATTATTGGGACTGAAGGTCAGTAATCCTGGTATTATCTACTGGGTTTACAGTGCCCTCTGTAATTATTGGGACTGAAGGTCAGTAATCCTGGTATTATCTACTGGGTTTACAGTGCCCTCTGTAATTATTGGGACTGAAGGTCAGTAATCCTGGTATTATCTACTGGGTTTACAGTGCCCTCTGTAATTATTGGGACTGAAGGTCAGTAATCCTGGTATTATCTACTGGGTTTACAGTGCCCTCTGTAATTATTGGGACTGAAAGTCAGTAATCCTGGTATTATCTACTGGGTTTACAGTGCCCTCTGTAATTATTGGGACTGAAGGTCAGTAATCCTGGTATTATCTACTGGGTTTACAGTGCCCTCTGTAATTATTGGGACTGAAGGTCAGTAATCCTGGTATTATCTACTGGGTTTACAGTGCCCTCTGTAATTATTGGGACTGAAGGTCAGTAATCCTGGTATTATCTACTGGGTTTACAGTGCCCTCTGTAATTATTGGGACTGAAGGTCAGTAATCCTGGTATTATCTACTGGGTTTACAGTGCCCTCTGTAATTATTGGGACTGAAGGTCAGTAATCCTGGTATTATCTACTGGGTTTACAGTGCCCTCTGTAATTAGTGGGACTGAAAGTCAGTAATCCTGGTATTATCTACTGGGTATACAGTGACTGAAGGTCAGTAATCCTGGTATTATCTACTGGGTTTACAGTGACTAACTGTAAACCCAGTAGGTCAGTAATCCTGGTATTATCTACTGGGTGGGTTGTTTTTGAAGACATACATGTAGCTAATAACTGTAAACCCAGTAGGTCAGTAATCCTGGTATTATCTACTGGTCAGTAATCCTGGTATTATCTACTGGGTTTACAGTGCCCTCTGTAATTATTGGCACTGAAGGTCAGTAATCCTGGTATTATCTACTGGGTTTACTGTGCCCTCTGTAATTATTGGCACTGAAGGTCAGTAATCCTGGTATTATCTATTGGGTTTACAGTGCCCTCTGTAATTATTGGGACTGAAGGTCAGTAATCCTGGTATTATCTACTGGGTTTACAGTGCCCTCTGTAATTATTGGGACTGAAGGTCAGTAATCCTGGTATTATCTACTGGGTTTACAGTGCCCTCTGTAATTAGTGGGACTGAAGGTCAGTAATCCTGGTATTGTCTACTGGGTTTACAGTGACTGAAGGTCAGTAATCCTGGTATTATCTACTGGGTTTATAGTGACTAACTGTAAACCCAGTAGGTCAGTAATCCTGGCATTATCTACTGGGTGGGTTGTTTTTGAAGACATACATGTAGCTAATAACTGTAAACCCAGTAGGTCAGTAATCCTGGTATTATCTACTGGTCAGTAATCCTGGTATTATCTACTGGGTTTACAGTGCCCTCTGTAATTATTGGCACTGAAGGTCAGTAATCCTGGTATTATCTACTGGGTTTACTGTGCCCTCTGTAATTATTGGCACTGAAGGTCAGTAATCCTGGTATTATCTACTGGGTTTACAGTGCCCTCTGTAATTATTGGGACTGAAGGGCAGTAATCCTGGTATTATCTACTGGGTTTACAGTGCCCTCTGTAATTATTGGGACTGAAGGGCAGTAATCCTGGTATTATCTACTGGGTTTACAGTGCCCTCTGTAATTAGTGGGACTGAAGGTCAGTAATCCTGGTATTATCTACTGGGTTTACAGTGACTGAAGGTCAGTAATCCTGGTATTATCTACTGGGTTTACAGTGACTAACTGTAAACCCAGTAGGTCAGTAATCCTGGTATTATCTACTGGGTGGGTTGTTTTTGAAGACATACATGTAGCTAATAACTGTAAACCCAGTAGGTCAGTAATCCTGGTATTATCTACTGGTCAGTAATCCTGGTATTATCTACTGGGTTTACAGTGCCCTCTGTAATTATTGGCACTGAAGGTCAGTAATCCTGGTATTATCTACTGGGTTTACTGTGCCCTCTGTAATTATTGGCACTGAAGGTCAGTAATCCTGGTATTATCTACTGGGTTTACAGTGCCCTCTGTAATTATTGGGACTGAAGGGCAGTAATCCTGGTATTATCTACTGGGTTTACAGTGCCCTCTGTAATTATTGGGACTGAAGGTCAGTAATCTTGGTATTATCTACTGGGTTTACAGTGCCCTCTGTAATTATTGGGACTGAAGGTCAGTAATCCTGGTATTATCTATTGGGTTTACAGTGCCCTCTGTAATTATTGGGACTGAAGGTCAGTAATCCTGGTATTATCTACTGGGTTTACAGTGCCCTCTGTAATTATTGGGACTGAAGGTCAGTAATCCTGGTATTATCTACTGGGTTTACAGTGCCCTCTGTAATTATTGGGACTGAAAGTCAGTAATCCTGGTATTATCTACTGGGTTTACAGTGCCCTCTGTAATTATTGGGACTGAAGGTCAGTAATCCTGGTATTATCTACTGGGTTTACAGTGCCCTCTGTAATTATTGGGACTGAAGGTCAGTAATCCTGGTATTATCTACTGGGTTTACAGTGCCCTCTGTAATTATTGGGACTGAAGGTCAGTAATCCTGGTATTATCTACTGGGTTTACAGTGCCCTCTGTAATTATTGGGACTGAAGGTCAGTAATCCTGGTATTATCTACTGGGTTTACAGTGCCCTCTGTAATTATTGGGACTGAAAGTCAGTAATCCTGGTATTATCTACTGGGTTTACAGTGCCCTCTGTAATTATTGGGACTGAAGGTCAGTAATCCTGGTATTATCTACTGGGTTTACAGTGCCCTCTGTAATTATTGGGACTGAAGGTCAGTAATCCTGGTATTATCTACTGGGTTTACAGTGCCCTCTGTAATTATTGGGACTGAAGGTCAGTAATCCTGGTATTATCTACTGGGTTTACAGTGCCCTCTGTAATTATTGGGACTGAAGGTCAGTAATCCTGGTATTATCTACTGGGTTTACAGTGCCCTCTGTAATTATTGGGACTGAAGGTCAGTAATCCTGGTATTATCTACTGGGTTTACAGTGCCCTCTGTAATTAGTGGGACTGAAAGTCAGTAATCCTGGTATTATCTACTGGGTATACAGTGACTGAAGGTCAGTAATCCTGGTATTATCTACTGGGTTTACAGTGACTAACTGTAAACCCAGTAGGTCAGTAATCCTGGTATTATCTACTGGGTGGGTTGTTTTTGAAGACATACATGTAGCTAATAACTGTAAACCCAGTAGGTCAGTAATCCTGGTATTATCTACTGGTCAGTAATCCTGGTATTATCTACTGGGTTTACTGTGCCCTCTGTAATTATTGGCACTGAAGGTCAGTAATCCTGGTATTATCTACTGGGTTTACAGTGCCCTCTGTAATTATTGGGACTGAAGGTCAGTAATCCTGGTATTATCTACTGGGTTTACAGTGCCCTCTGTAATTATTGGGACTGAAGGTCAGTAATCCTGGTATTATCTACTGGGTTTACAGTGCCCTCTGTAATTAGTGGGACTGAAGGTCAGTAATCCTGGTATTATCTACTGGGTTTACAGTGACTGAAGGTCAGTAATCCTGGTATTATCTACTGGGTTTACAGTGACTAACTGTAAACCCAGTAGGTCAGTAATCCTGGCATTATCTACTGGGTGGGTTGTTTTTGAAGACATACATGTAGCTAATAACTGTAAACCCAGTAGGTCAGTAATCCTGGTATTATCTACTGGTCAGTAATCCTGGTATTATCTACTGGGTTTACAGTGCCCTCTGTAATTATTGGTACTGAAGGTCAGTAATCCTGGTATTATCTACTGGGTTTACTGTGCCCTCTGTAATTATTGGCACTGAAGGTCAGTAATCCTGGTATTATCTACTGGGTTTACAGTGCCCTCTGTAATTATTGGGACTGAAGAGCAGTAATCCTGGTATTATCTACTGGGTTTACAGTGCCCTCTGTAATTATTGGGACTGAAGGTCAGTAATCTTGGTATTATCTACTGGGTTTACAGTGCCCTCTGTAATTATTGGGACTGAAGGTCAGTAATCCTGGTATTATCTATTGGGTTTACAGTGCCCTCTGTAATTATTGGGACTGAAGGTCAGTAATCCTGGTATTATCTACTGGGTTTACAGTGCCCTCTGTAATTATTGGGACTGAAGGTCAGTAATCCTGGTATTATCTACTGGGTTTACAGTGCCCTCTGTAATTATTGGGACTGAAAGTCAGTAATCCTGGTTTTATCTACTGGGTTTACAGTGCCCTCTGTAATTATTGGGACTGAAGGTCAGTAATCCTGGTATTATCTACTGGGTTTACAGTGCCCTCTGTAATTATTGGGACTGAAGGTCAGTAATCCTGGTATTATCTACTGGGTTTACAGTGCCCTCTGTAATTATTGGGACTGAAGGTCAGTAATCCTGGTATTATCTACTGGGTTTACAGTGCCCTCTGTAATTATTGGGACTGAAGGTCAGTAATCCTGGTATTATCTACTGGGTTTACAGTGCCCTCTGTAATTATTGGGACTGAAAGTCAGTAATCCTGGTATTATCTACTGGGTTTACAGTGCCCTCTGTAATTATTGGGACTGAAGGTCAGTAATCCTGGTATTATCTACTGGGTTTACAGTGCCCTCTGTAATTATTGGGACTGAAGGTCAGTAATCCTGGTATTATCTACTGGGTTTACAGTGCCCTCTGTAATTATTGGGACTGAAGGTCAGTAATCCTGGTATTATCTACTGGGTTTACAGTGCCCTCTGTAATTATTGGGACTGAAGGTCAGTAATCCTGGTATTATCTACTGGGTTTACAGTGCCCTCTGTAATTATTGGGACTGAAGGTCAGTAATCCTGGTATTATCTACTGGGTTTACAGTGCCCTCTGTAATTAGTGGGACTGAAAGTCAGTAATCCTGGTATTATCTACTGGGTATACAGTGACTGAAGGTCAGTAATCCTGGTATTATCTACTGGGTTTACAGTGACTAACTGTAAACCCAGTAGGTCAGTAATCCTGGTATTATCTACTGGGTGGGTTGTTTTTGAAGACATACATGTAGCTAATAACTGTAAACCCAGTAGGTCAGTAATCCTGGTATTATCTACTGGTCAGTAATCCTGGTATTATCTACTGGGTTTACAGTGCCCTCTGTAATTATTGGCACTGAAGGTCAGTAATCCTGGTATTATCTACTGGGTTTACTGTGCCCTCTGTAATTATTGGCACTGAAGGTCAGTAATCCTGGTATTATCTACTGGGTTTACAGTGCCCTCTGTAATTATTGGGACTGAAGGTCAGTAATCCTGGTATTATCTACTGGGTTTACAGTGCCCTCTGTAATTATTGGGACTGAAGGTCAGTAATCCTGGTAATATCTACTGGGTTTACAGTGCCCTCTGTAATTAGTGGGACTGAAGGTCAGTAATCCTGGTATTATCTACTGGGTTTACAGTGACTGAAGGTCAGTAATCCTGGTATTATCTACTGGGTTTACAGTGCCCTCTGTAATTATTGGGACTGAAGGTCAGTAATCTTGGTATTATCTACTGGGTTTACAGTGCCCTCTGTAATTAGTGGGACTGAAAGTCAGTAATCCTGGTATTATCTACTGGGTATACAGTGACTGAAGGTCAGTAATCCTGGTATTATCTACTGGGTTTACAGTGACTAACTGTAAACCCAGTAGGTCAGTAATCCTGGTATTATCTACTGGGTGGGTTGTTTTTGAAGACATACATGTAGCTAATAACTGTAAACCCAGTAGGTCAGTAATCCTGGTATTATCTACTGGTCAGTAATCCTGGTATTATCTACTGGGTTTACAGTGCCCTCTGTAATTATTGGCACTGAAGGTCAGTAATCCTGGTATTATCTACTGGGTTTACTGTGCCCTCTGTAATTATTGGGACTGAAGGTCAGTAATCCTGGTATTATCTACTGGGTTTACAGTGCCCTCTGTAATTATTGGGACTGAAAGTCAGTAATCCTGGTATTATCTACTGGGTTTACAGTGCCCTCTGTAATTATTGGGACTGAAGGTCAGTAATCCTGGTATTATCTACTGGGTTTACAGTGCCCTCTGTAATTATTGGGACTGAAGGTCAGTAATCCTGGTATTATCTACTGGGTTTACAGTGCCCTCTGTAATTATTGGGACTGAAGGTCAGTAATCCTGGTATTATCTACTGGGTTTACAGTGCCCTCTGTAATTATTGGGACTGAAGGTCAGTAATCCTGGTATTATCTACTGGGTTTACAGTGCCCTCTGTAATTATTGGGACTGAAGGTCAGTAATCCTGGTATTATCTACTGGGTTTACAGTGCCCTCTGTAATTAGTGGGACTGAAAGTCAGTAATCCTGGTATTATCTACTGGGTATACAGTGACTGAAGGTCAGTAATCCTGGTATTATCTACTGGGTTTACAGTGACTAACTGTAAACCCAGTAGGTCAGTAATCCTGGTATTATCTACTGGGTGGGTTGTTTTTGAAGACATACATGTGCTAATAACTGTAAACCCAGTAGGTCAGTAATCCTGGTATTATCTACTGGTCAGTAATCCTGGTATTATCTACTGGGTTTACAGTGCCCTCTGTAATTATTGGCACTGAAGGTCAGTAATCCTGGTATTATCTACTGGGTTTACTGTGCCCTCTGTAATTATTGGCACTGAAGGTCAGTAATCCTGGTATTATCTACTGGGTTTACAGTGCCCTCTGTAATTATTGGGACTGAAGGTCAGTAATCCTGGTATTATCTACTGGGTTTACAGTGCCCTCTGTAATTATTGGGACTGAAGGTCAGTAATCCTGGTATTATCTACTGGGTTTACAGTGCCCTCTGTAATTAGTGGGACTGAAGGTCAGTAATCCTGGTATTATCTACTGGGTTTACAGTGACTGAAGGTCAGTAATCCTGGTATTATCTACTGGGTTTACAGTGACTAACTGTAAACCCAGTAGGTCAGTAATCCTGGCATTATCTACTGGGTGGGTTGTTTTTGAAGACATACATGTAGCTAATAACTGTAAACCCAGTAGGTCAGTAATCCTGGTATTATCTACTGGTCAGTAATCCTGGTATTATCTACTGGGTTTACAGTGCCCTCTGTAATTATTGGCACTGAAGGTCAGTAATCCTGGTATTATCTACTGGGTTTACTGTGCCCTCTGTAATTATTGGCACTGAAGGTCAGTAATCCTGGTATTATCTACTGGGTTTACAGTGCCCTCTGTAATTATTGGGACTGAAGGGCAGTAATCCTGGTATTATCTACTGGGTTTACAGTGCCCTCTGTAATTATTGGGACTGAAGGGCAGTAATCCTGGTATTATCTACTGGGTTTACAGTGCCCTCTGTAATTAGTGGGACTGAAGGTCAGTAATCCTGGTATTATCTACTGGGTTTACAGTGACTGAAGGTCAGTAATCCTGGTATTATCTACTGGGTTTACAGTGACTAACTGTAAACCCAGTAGGTCAGTAATCCTGGTATTATCTACTGGGTGGGTTGTTTTTGAAGACATACATGTAGCTAATAACTGTAAACCCAGTAGGTCAGTAATCCTGGTATTATCTACTGGTCAGTAATCCTGGTATTATCTACTGGGTTTACAGTGCCCTCTGTAATTATTGGCACTGAAGGTCAGTAATCCTGGTATTATCTACTGGGTTTACTGTGCCCTCTGTAATTATTGGCACTGAAGGTCAGTAATCCTGGTATTATCTACTGGGTTTACAGTGCCCTCTGTAATTATTGGGACTGAAGGGCAGTAATCCTGGTATTATCTACTGGGTTTACAGTGCCCTCTGTAATTATTGGGACTGAAGGTCAGTAATCTTGGTATTATCTACTGGGTTTACAGTGCCCTCTGTAATTATTGGGACTGAAGGTCAGTAATCCTGGTATTATCTATTGGGTTTACAGTGCCCTCTGTAATTATTGGGACTGAAGGTCAGTAATCCTGGTATTATCTACTGGGTTTACAGTGCCCTCTGTAATTATTGGGACTGAAGGTCAGTAATCCTGGTATTATCTACTGGGTTTACAGTGCCCTCTGTAATTATTGGGACTGAAAGTCAGTAATCCTGGTATTATCTACTGGGTTTACAGTGCCCTCTGTAATTATTGGGACTGAAGGTCAGTAATCCTGGTATTATCTACTGGGTTTACAGTGCCCTCTGTAATTATTGGGACTGAAGGTCAGTAATCCTGGTATTATCTACTGGGTTTACAGTGCCCTCTGTAATTATTGGGACTGAAGGTCAGTAATCCTGGTATTATCTACTGGGTTTACAGTGCCCTCTGTAATTATTGGGACTGAAGGTCAGTAATCCTGGTATTATCTACTGGGTTTACAGTGCCCTCTGTAATTATTGGGACTGAAAGTCAGTAATCCTGGTATTATCTACTGGGTTTACAGTGCCCTCTGTAATTATTGGGACTGAAGGTCAGTAATCCTGGTATTATCTACTGGGTTTACAGTGCCCTCTGTAATTATTGGGACTGAAGGTCAGTAATCCTGGTATTATCTACTGGGTTTACAGTGCCCTCTGTAATTATTGGGACTGAAGGTCAGTAATCCTGGTATTATCTACTGGGTTTACAGTGCCCTCTGTAATTATTGGGACTGAAGGTCAGTAATCCTGGTATTATCTACTGGGTTTACAGTGCCCTCTGTAATTATTGGGACTGAAGGTCAGTAATCCTGGTATTATCTACTGGGTTTACAGTGCCCTCTGTAATTAGTGGGACTGAAAGTCAGTAATCCTGGTATTATCTACTGGGTATACAGTGACTGAAGGTCAGTAATCCTGGTATTATCTACTGGGTTTACAGTGACTAACTGTAAACCCAGTAGGTCAGTAATCCTGGTATTATCTACTGGGTGGGTTGTTTTTGAAGACATACATGTAGCTAATAACTGTAAACCCAGTAGGTCAGTAATCCTGGTATTATCTACTGGTCAGTAATCCTGGTATTATCTACTGGGTTTACAGTGCCCTCTGTAATTATTGGCACTGAAGGTCAGTAATCCTGGTATTATCTACTGGGTTTACTGTGCCCTCTGTAATTATTGGCACTGAAGGTCAGTAATCCTGGTATTATCTACTGGGTTTACAGTGCCCTCTGTAATTATTGGGACTGAAGGTCAGTAATCCTGGTATTATCTACTGGGTTTACAGTGCCCTCTGTAATTATTGGGACTGAAGGTCAGTAATCCTGGTATTATCTACTGGGTTTACAGTGCCCTCTGTAATTAGTGGGACTGAAGGTCAGTAATCCTGGTATTATCTACTGGGTTTACTGTGCCCTCTGTAATTATTGGCACTGAAGGTCAGTAATCCTGGTATTATCTACTGGGTTTACAGTGCCCTCTGTAATTATTGGGACTGAAGGTCAGTAATCCTGGTATTATCTACTGGGTTTACAGTGCCCTCTGTAATTATTGGGACTGAAGGTCAGTAATCCTGGTATTATCTACTGGGTTTACAGTGCCCTCTGTAATTAGTGGGACTGAAGGTCAGTAATCCTGGTATTATCTACTGGGTTTACAGTGACTGAAGGTCAGTAATCCTGGTATTATCTACTGGGTTTACAGTGCCCTCTGTAATTATTGGGACTGAAGGTCAGTAATCCTGGTATTATCTACTGGGTTTACAGTGCCCTCTGTAATTATTGGGACTGAAGGTCAGTAATCCTGGTATTATCTACTGGGTTTACAGTGCCCTCTGTAATTATTGGGACTGAAGGTCAGTAATCCTGGTATTATCTACTGGGTTTACAGTGCCCTCTGTAATTATTGGGAGTGAAGGTCAGTAATCCTGGTATTATCTACTGGGTTTACAGTGCCCTCTGTAATTATTGGGACTGAAGGTCAGTAATCCTGGTATTATCTACTGGGTTTACACTGCCCTCTGTAATTATTGGGACTGAAGGTCAGTAATCCTGGTATTATCTACTGGGTTTACACTGCCCTCTGTAATTATTGGGACTGAAGGTCAGTAATCCTGGTATTATCTACTGGGTTTACAGTGCCCTCTGTAATTAGTGGGACTGAAGGTCAGTCATCCTGGTATTATCTACTGGGTTTACAGTGACTGAAGGTCAGTCATCCTGGTATTATCTACTGGGTTTACAGTGCCCTCTGTAATTATTGGGACTGAAGGTCATGTAATCCTGGTATTATCTATCTGGGTTTACAGTGCCCTCTGTAGATTATTGGGATCTGAAGGTCAAGTAATGCCTGGTAGGTTATCGTACTGGGTTTATCAGCTGCCCTCTGTAATCCATATTGGGACTGAACCGGTCAGTAATGCCTGGTATTATCTACTGGGTTTACAGTAGCCCGCTGTAATTATTGGGAGCTGAAAGTCAGTAATCCTGGTATTATCTTAGCTGGGTGTACAGTGCCCTGCTGTAATTATTGGGACTGAACGGTTCACGTAATCCTGGTATTAAATCTAAAGCTGACGGTTTGAACAGTGCCCTCATAGTAATTATTGGGACTGCAAGGTCAGTAATGCCTGGTATTATCTAGCATGGGTAATATACAGGTGCCACTAACTGTGCCAATTATTGGGACTGAAGGTCACTGTATATGCCTGGTATTATCTACTGGGTTTACAGTGCCCTCTGATAATTATTGGGACGTGACGGTCAGTAAGCCTGGTATTGTGCTACTGGGTTTACAGTGCCCTCTAGTAATCTAGTTTGGGACTGATAGGTCAGTAATCTTTCTATGGCTACTTATTCTACAATGGTGTTTACAGTGCACCTCATGCTAATTAGTGGGACTGAACAGTCAGATAATCAACTGGTAGTTAAATCTACTGGGTACTACAAGATGACTGAAGGTCGAGTAATCCTGGTCATTATCTAACTGGGTTTACACGTGACTAACTGTAAACCCAGATAGGTCAGCTTAATCACGTGGGTATTATCTACTGGGTGGGTTGTTTTTGAAGACATACATGTAGCTAATAACTGTAAACCCAGTAGGTCAGTAATCCTGGTATTATCTACTGGTCAGTAATCCTGGTATTATCTACTGGGTTTACAGTGCCCTCTGTAATTATTGGCACTGAAGGTCAGTAATCCTGGTATTATCTACTGGGTTTACTGTGCCCTCTGTAATTATTGGCACTGAAGGTCAGTAATCCTGGTATTATCTACTGGGTTTACAGTGCCCTCTGTAATTATTGGGACTGAAGGTCAGTAATCCTGGTATTATCTACTGGGTTTACAGTGCCCTCTGTAATTATTGGGACTGAAGGTCAGTAATCCTGGTATTATCTACTGGGTTTACAGTGCCCTCTGTAATTAGTGGGACTGAAGGTCAGTAATCCTGGTATTATCTACTGGGTTTACAGTGACTGAAGGTCAGTAATCCTGGTATTATCTACTGGGTTTACAGTGACTAACTGTAAACCCAGTAGGTCAGTAATCCTGGTATTATCTACTGGGTGGGTTGTTTTTGAAGACATACATGTAGCTAATAACTGTAAACCCAGTAGGTCAGTAATCCTGGTATTATCTACTGGTCAGTAATCCTGGTATTATCTACTGGGTTTACAGTGCCCTCTGTAATTATTGGCACTGAAGGTCAGTAATCCTGGTATTATCTACTGGGTTTACTGTGCCCTCTGTAATTATTGGCACTGAAGGTCAGTAATCCTGGTATTATCTACTGGGTTTACAGTGCCCTCTGTAATTATTGGGACTGAAGGGCAGTAATCCTGGTATTATCTACTGGGTTTACAGTGCCCTCTGTAATTATTGGGACTGAAGGTCAGTAATCTTGGTATTATCTACTGGGTTTACAGTGCCCTCTGTAATTATTGGGACTGAAGGTCAGTAATCCTGGTATTATCTATTGGGTTTACAGTGCCCTCTGTAATTATTGGGACTGAAGGTCAGTAATCCTGGTATTATCTACTGGGTTTACAGTGCCCTCTGTAATTATTGGGACTGAAGGTCAGTAATCCTGGTATTATCTACTGGGTTTACAGTGCCCTCTGTAATTATTGGGACTGAAAGTCAGTAATCCTGGTTTTATCTACTGGGTTTACAGTGCCCTCTGTAATTATTGGGACTGAAGGTCAGTAATCCTGGTATTATCTACTGGGTTTACAGTGCCCTCTGTAATTATTGGGACTGAAGGTCAGTAATCCTGGTATTATCTACTGGGTTTACAGTGCCCTCTGTAATTATTGGGACTGAAGGTCAGTAATCCTGGTATTATCTACTGGGTTTACAGTGCCCTCTGTAATTATTGGGACTGAAGGTCAGTAATCCTGGTATTATCTACTGGGTTTACAGTGCCCTCTGTAATTATTGGGACTGAAAGTCAGTAATCCTGGTATTATCTACTGGGTTTACAGTGCCCTCTGTAATTATTGGGACTGAAGGTCAGTAATCCTGGTATTATCTACTGGGTTTACAGTGCCCTCTGTAATTATTGGGACTGAAGGTCAGTAATCCTGGTATTATCTACTGGGTTTACAGTGCCCTCTGTAATTATTGGGACTGAAGGTCAGTAATCCTGGTATTATCTACTGGGTTTACAGTGCCCTCTGTAATTATTGGGACTGAAGGTCAGTAATCCTGGTATTATCTACTGGGTTTACAGTGCCCTCTGTAATTATTGGGACTGAAGGTCAGTAATCCTGGTATTATCTACTGGGTTTACAGTGCCCTCTGTAATTAGTGGGACTGAAAGTCAGTAATCCTGGTATTATCTACTGGGTATACAGTGACTGAAGGTCAGTAATCCTGGTATTATCTACTGGGTTTACAGTGACTAACTGTAAACCCAGTAGGTCAGTAATCCTGGTATTATCTACTGGGTGGGTTGTTTTTGAAGACATACATGTAGCTAATAACTGTAAACCCAGTAGGTCAGTAATCCTGGTATTATCTACTGGTCAGTAATCCTGGTATTATCTACTGGGTTTACAGTGCCCTCTGTAATTATTGGCACTGAAGGTCAGTAATCCTGGTATTATCTACTGGGTTTACTGTGCCCTCTGTAATTATTGGCACTGAAGGTCAGTAATCCTGGTATTATCTACTGGGTTTACAGTGCCCTCTGTAATTATTGGGACTGAAGGTCAGTAATCCTGGTATTATCTACTGGGTTTACAGTGCCCTCTGTAATTATTGGGACTGAAGGTCAGTAATCCTGGTAATATCTACTGGGTTTACAGTGCCCTCTGTAATTAGTGGGACTGAAGGTCAGTAATCCTGGTATTATCTACTGGGTTTACAGTGACTGAAGGTCAGTAATCCTGGTATTATCTACTGGGTTTACAGTGCCCTCTGTAATTATTGGGACTGAAGGTCAGTAATCTTGGTATTATCTACTGGGTTTACAGTGCCCTCTGTAATTAGTGGGACTGAAAGTCAGTAATCCTGGTATTATCTACTGGGTATACAGTGACTGAAGGTCAGTAATCCTGGTATTATCTACTGGGTTTACAGTGACTAACTGTAAACCCAGTAGGTCAGTAATCCTGGTATTATCTACTGGGTGGGTTGTTTTTGAAGACATACATGTAGCTAATAACTGTAAACCCAGTAGGTCAGTAATCCTGGTATTATCTACTGGTCAGTAATCCTGGTATTATCTACTGGGTTTACAGTGCCCTCTGTAATTATTGGCACTGAAGGTCAGTAATCCTGGTATTATCTACTGGGTTTACTGTGCCCTCTGTAATTATTGGGACTGAAGGTCAGTAATCCTGGTATTATCTACTGGGTTTACAGTGCCCTCTGTAATTATTGGGACTGAAAGTCAGTAATCCTGGTATTATCTACTGGGTTTACAGTGCCCTCTGTAATTATTGGGACTGAAGGTCAGTAATCCTGGTATTATCTACTGGGTTTACAGTGCCCTCTGTAATTATTGGGACTGAAGGTCAGTAATCCTGGTATTATCTACTGGGTTTACAGTGCCCTCTGTAATTATTGGGACTGAAGGTCAGTAATCCTGGTATTATCTACTGGGTTTACAGTGCCCTCTGTAATTATTGGGACTGAAGGTCAGTAATCCTGGTATTATCTACTGGGTTTACAGTGCCCTCTGTAATTATTGGGACTGAAGGTCAGTAATCCTGGTATTATCTACTGGGTTTACAGTGCCCTCTGTAATTAGTGGGACTGAAAGTCAGTAATCCTGGTATTATCTACTGGGTATACAGTGACTGAAGGTCAGTAATCCTGGTATTATCTACTGGGTTTACAGTGACTAACTGTAAACCCAGTAGGTCAGTAATCCTGGTATTATCTACTGGGTGGGTTGTTTTTGAAGACATACATGTGCTAATAACTGTAAACCCAGTAGGTCAGTAATCCTGGTATTATCTACTGGTCAGTAATCCTGGTATTATCTACTGGGTTTACAGTGCCCTCTGTAATTATTGGCACTGAAGGTCAGTAATCCTGGTATTATCTACTGGGTTTACTGTGCCCTCTGTAATTATTGGCACTGAAGGTCAGTAATCCTGGTATTATCTACTGGGTTTACAGTGCCCTCTGTAATTATTGGGACTGAAGGTCAGTAATCCTGGTATTATCTACTGGGTTTACAGTGCCCTCTGTAATTATTGGGACTGAAGGTCAGTAATCCTGGTATTATCTACTGGGTTTACAGTGCCCTCTGTAATTAGTGGGACTGAAGGTCAGTAATCCTGGTATTATCTACTGGGTTTACAGTGACTGAAGGTCAGTAATCCTGGTATTATCTACTGGGTTTACAGTGACTAACTGTAAACCCAGTAGGTCAGTAATCCTGGCATTATCTACTGGGTGGGTTGTTTTTGAAGACATACATGTAGCTAATAACTGTAAACCCAGTAGGTCAGTAATCCTGGTATTATCTACTGGTCAGTAATCCTGGTATTATCTACTGGGTTTACAGTGCCCTCTGTAATTATTGGCACTGAAGGTCAGTAATCCTGGTATTATCTACTGGGTTTACTGTGCCCTCTGTAATTATTGGCACTGAAGGTCAGTAATCCTGGTATTATCTACTGGGTTTACAGTGCCCTCTGTAATTATTGGGACTGAAGGGCAGTAATCCTGGTATTATCTACTGGGTTTACAGTGCCCTCTGTAATTATTGGGACTGAAGGGCAGTAATCCTGGTATTATCTACTGGGTTTACAGTGCCCTCTGTAATTAGTGGGACTGAAGGTCAGTAATCCTGGTATTATCTACTGGGTTTACAGTGACTGAAGGTCAGTAATCCTGGTATTATCTACTGGGTTTACAGTGACTAACTGTAAACCCAGTAGGTCAGTAATCCTGGTATTATCTACTGGGTGGGTTGTTTTTGAAGACATACATGTAGCTAATAACTGTAAACCCAGTAGGTCAGTAATCCTGGTATTATCTACTGGTCAGTAATCCTGGTATTATCTACTGGGTTTACAGTGCCCTCTGTAATTATTGGCACTGAAGGTCAGTAATCCTGGTATTATCTACTGGGTTTACTGTGCCCTCTGTAATTATTGGCACTGAAGGTCAGTAATCCTGGTATTATCTACTGGGTTTACAGTGCCCTCTGTAATTATTGGGACTGAAGGGCAGTAATCCTGGTATTATCTACTGGGTTTACAGTGCCCTCTGTAATTATTGGGACTGAAGGTCAGTAATCTTGGTATTATCTACTGGGTTTACAGTGCCCTCTGTAATTATTGGGACTGAAGGTCAGTAATCCTGGTATTATCTATTGGGTTTACAGTGCCCTCTGTAATTATTGGGACTGAAGGTCAGTAATCCTGGT